>NW_026712277.1:9946026-10160424 GCF_030504385.1 Musca domestica
GAATGGTTACAAAATGAAGTTCCTCGATTCAGTTTTAGTGCACAATGACCACCAAAATCCGGATACCAATCCTGGACTATTGTGTCTGGAGTATTTTGGAAAGCAAGATAGGCAATAAAGCGCTTCGCCGGGAATGGGCCGAAATACCGCAGAGCAAATTCGGGCAGGGGTGTGACGGGTTCATTGGCCGTTTGAAGACCATAATTCGTGCCAAAAGTGACCAATTCGAAAAATTTAAACTTGTCCTAACATTTGATGCTGTTTCCGACATTTTTGTGCTTTCATTCAATAAAATTAAAAAAAAAATGTAAAAATTATGGCGTTTGACTGCAACAAAGTCATAATTTTTATCTCACCCTGTATTGGAAAAAAGTCATCTCCCATGAACTTTTTTCTATGGAAAATAGTCATTTTCTTCTATGAAAATTTTTTATTGGAAGTCATTTCCGATGCACTTTTTTCTATTGAAAAAAAGTCATCTCCGATGGACTTTTTCTCTGGAAGAATTCATCTCCGATAAACTTTTTTCTGGAAAAAGTCCTATCCAATGAACTGTTTTCATTTCCGATGAACTTTTTTTAATAAAATTCATGATCCGACCCTTTCCACGTTAGAATATCAATCACTGTAAAATTTTCCGCTGTTCGCCCACTTAATATCTTCCAACTCATTCATCGCTCTCCAAATCACTCTTAAAATTTAATGACTTCGGAGTTTATCCTTTTCCAACATGTTCGTACAGCAAATTAAACAATTCAAAGTTTGTAGTTGAAAACGGTCCGAAGACAGATGATGTTTTACCAATTTCGAAACTTATATTGAAAAATAATTCCCAACCGAAAAAATAAAACACGCACATCCACCAATACAAGCGTGAGGAGAGAATAATCTAGCCGAAATAAAAAGCGACAGCAAGGAAAATATTTCATTTTCCCCGCCCGACATCGTGTTCGTTCAACTTCTTGAGCCATAAACTCATTAATTACGTTTCATTTGTTTTTAAAGTTGTTTTTATTTTGTCGTTAAAAGTTTATTCTCAATCTCTGTTTTTCTCTCACTCTTTTGCCGTTCCGCCGCGGCTTTGCATGGGTTGTTTTTTGTTCTTTAGTTTTTTTTTTTTCTTGTTCTGCTCCTACCCGTTTTTCGGGTCAATTATAAGTGTTTGGAATTGTTGATAATAAGACTCTATTTTTAAGTTTTGCTACAGCAACAACTCTCGGTTAATTACTTTGGTAGTTTTTCTCGTTTCTTTTTTTTCTGTTTTGCGAATGAAATCATTTTGCAAATTCTGTTACTGCTGAACTGAACGTTGTTGTTCGTTTGCTCGTTAAATGCCCATAAATTCATTTAAATGACGAGAATAGATTGTTAACAATCTTCATCATCGTCATCATCTTCGCCGACAGCAATGGCTGGCTGACTGGCTAGTGCTACACAGCTTCATCGATGCAGTTCCAATAAAGTTGTTATTGTCATCGTTTTATATTCACATGCGAACACTCATCTTGGATTTGAGCATTCATCATTCATGCAGTCACTCGCTCACTTCGAGGAGCTGGATAGTTGAATTCGTCCCCCCCTCTTTCTCCCATCTGTTACGGATAACATTGAGGTTTCACTTTACACATGTTGGGATAACTAACCACCCACCCACCAACTAGCATGTCTGTGCAAATGTGTCAACGAACAATGAAGTTTTTCACAAATGGGTAACCTATCAACGAAACTACTAAAATTGTCCAAAATAATATCAGATAACGACACCCCATTATCAGCTGAGCAAGTAGAGAGCAACCCGAAAAAATGTGCACATTCGAGAAGTTTATTGAAAAAGTTCTATTATTAGCCCATAAATTGGGTCTCATTTGACCTTGCAATGTTACTCTAATCAGATTCGGTCTTCTTTGTTCCCTAATATATAATACTCCCCCGGCTAAATTAACTTAAATTGATTATTTGGGGTGTGAAGATATCGTCGAATTCCAACAAAGCGGAAGAAAACAACACAAACAGCCACCATTTGAATTCGGTTATTATCATCAACCGTTTGTATTACGTACTCCCCAATAACAACAACAACGACAAACAGTAATGACCCAGAGAGTGAGTGAGTTTCTCTTCACCCCTTTCCCTGTTTTTTCAATCAAAAACAAAAAGAGTCATAACAATGAGATATAACAACACACAGCACACACAGGTAGCCAGCCATATCTCACATGCAAAAACAACACTCAACCTAACCAATACCATGCCAACAACATTAGAACATCATTGTGGGTCCATCATCATCATCAGAGTGATGCTAATTACACGAAATTAAAAAAGTCGTTAGAATAAAAATAATCTTTTTATTATTGGTTTCTCTACAAGAAATAAGTCCCCACAAAAACTCATTATAAATCTGATTATCTCCAAGCTGATGTGACAAGAAATAAGTGGTTGCTCCTTGGCCACAAATATGTTATTATAATTTGTAGCCAAAGAAATTCCTTGATTTCTTTGGGGAGAAGAAATAACTATTTATGTTAAATGCATGGCCATGGACTTGTTAGAAAAATGGGTTGGTAATTCAACTCGTAATATCTTTTATCTTATGGAAGTACTTATTTTCTGAGTATAAACAAAAATCACGTTCATATAAAAGTAAATCCATAATTGTCTGATATATCGTAGGATTTTACATCAAATTTCGACGGAATTGATTGACATAGGGAATTTTGGGATACATGAAGCACAAAAGAACCTTTACGTATATGTTCAATTCTGCGACAACCTACATCACGACAATTTCCGAGAAAATCTCTGTAGAACTAAAACATTTTTGACTAGAATAAAAGAATTCTTGCAGATGTTGGACGATATATAGTGTGTCCAGTTACTCTAAAATTTGTAACAATTGTTGCAAATTGTTACTGTTACCACAAAAGAACTGCAAACGAGAGCGATTTGAGAGCATTTTTGAGAGTTCATTCGCTGATCTCTGTCTATGACGCACGAATTGTTTTGTTTTGACAAACCAGTTGATTCCTTACAGTTTTTTCGGGGGTTTCATCTGTTTACTTTTCACAGTTTTCTTACAAAAGAGAATAAAACTTCCATACTTTCTTACAAAAAAAGTTGCTGGACAATTCCTGAAGGAAAAGTAACAAGACACACCTACTCATTGCAAGTAAGAAGAAAACTACGTTCGGTAGAACATTCCGTGTATTTCAGCGTCACGGGTTCATGTAAAATTTTGTGAATATAGCCCTGTGTTTACGCCCTTTGACGTGCTAATGAGAATTCAAAACAATATTTAAAAACCAAGATATTCCAGTATAGATGTTGCTATATCTCCGACTGTATATTTCAACAAGACCAGCATCTGTATAAAAAATCAGAATTGACTTTTTCATGTCCATGCATTTTCGAAAGATGGGTGACTTTCATTATTAAAATATTCGGGATGGAATAGAATGTTTGGCGTTTTTTACACAAAAGTCATGGCCCATTCCAGCTGCTAAATACTTATTAATAACCTGCCAAAATTATCTAACCAGTCCTAAGCTCCAACCTCATGAAAATCCACGCTGAGAGCTACTGCAAAATAAGAAAAACATACTGGTCCATATTTTGGTATATTTTACCACCAAAACATCCCCTTACTTCATCATAATATTAGTTTCTATTTTAAAATTATTCCTGATCTCATGCTAAATTTCGTAGGATATGAGCATAATAACTATACCTAACCTACATAGGCCATATCCTGCCATAGCAGCTATCTATTTCGAGTTCTGCCGCCATTGGTAGAACACGATAACAACCGAATTTTAAAACAAATCCCACAGGAAAGGAGACTAAAATCGTCAAAATACTGACTAACTGCGTAGAGAAATGTGGCCAACAACACAAGAATAAGGATACATGGGCCTCTTAAAAACAGATGACATTTATTTACAGATCTCTGCTGCAGTGCTTGGTTTGTTTTGCAAAAATTTAATACCAGATTTTAAACACTTTTGTTGAAAATGTGGCTAAATACTTTATACATGGAGATACTCATATATGGGGCCTAATAAATTTTTATCGATAGATTAATTGTAGTACAAATATTAAAAGAGAAAAAATCGTCAAAATGACGAAAAACCTCAACATGGGCAACTCTGTGTCAATGGAGAGAGCAAAACAAGCAGCCTATGAGTATCTTATCTCCAAAACACGGCGCGACTGACGAAGACCAACTAATTCGGTTGACTGGTTGACGTTTTAAACGACAGTATAGGTAAATAGTATTGTGTAGACGTGATGAATACAAAAGGCGATATGAACATGCTGCTGAGTTGGTAGGTCTGCTGTTTCTACACAGCCAAATAAATAAATTGAAAAAAGAAAATAACGTTTGGATGATGTTTTAAATGGTTTATAACCCATACATGCTGTTGTTGCTTGGATGGGAATCTAGATCTGCTATATATTTATGCCGAATATACGGTGTGTCGTGATGCATCATTGTCGTCATCGGAAAAGAATACCTAATCGAGCAACCGAAATTATTTTGGGAAAAGAATTTTTTGGTTTTATTTTTGTTTTGCTTTAAATGAGCATGTTTGGACAAAACATATGAAAATGGGTAATACATCACGATTATGGGAATATTTATTCTTTCCGAGGTAGTCATTGTGTGAACAATTGATAGGAGCCGTTGGTGCGTTTGTGTTCAAGGTATGTATGTTTGTTTGTTTATTTCTACGAATGTATGTTAGTAATATTCTGCTATGGCACAGTGCTGTCAAAAATGATGGTATTTATAACCGAATGTATGGCGTGTGAAAGTAATTGAGAAAATAAACAAATTAAAATGAATGTCTTCAAAAGAAAGAAAGCTATAGGACCTACATTCTTTTTGCAGAGATTCTAACTTGCGATTGAATTTTTAGCTGATGAGTCTGGTAGGTGGGTATCGTTATTATGTAGCTATTTTAAAACCTGTAAAGAAAGTCCAAAAGTCGTGCGGGGCCGAATTTATGATACCCTACACCCATTGCATATTTAGTAGAGCTTCATATAGCAAATAAAAATAAAATAAAAATAAAATAAAACAAATCGGATGAATAATATGTATGGAGCTACAGCTATATTTGAACCGATTTTCACCAAATTTGACATACTTGTTCTCTAGGCTGAATTTGGTCGCAAGAGCCAAATTGTATCCTATTTGGGCAAATATTGCACGTTTGGTGCACAATAAAAGGCAAATCGGACAAAGATATTATATTGGAGCTATATCTATATCTGAACCGATCTCGATAAAATTTGGCAAAGGTTTTTCTGAGCTGTATCTTATATATTTCCCCAAATATAGTTGTTACAGAGTGCATATTACGGCTGCGGGATACAAAAATATCAAATCGGATGAACAATATATGGGAGCTATAGCTATATCTGAACCGATTTCGATAAAATTTGGCATACTTATTTTCAGGCCTAATTTCCGTACTATTCTGGCTGATATTACACGTTTGGTGCACAATAAAAGGCAAATCGGACGAAGATATATATGGGAGCTATATCTAAATTTTTACCGATTATCTCCAATTTCAATAGGGTTCGTCCTTGTGCAAAATTCATCTGGATCGTGCTATAAATGCGACCTTTGCTTTGTTTACAAAAATGCATGGGACAGACGGACATGCATAACTCGACTCAGAATCTGATTTTAGGGAGATTATCAAAAGGAACCATGGGTCTATCTCGTTTCCTTTTGCCTGTTACAAACAAATGCACAAGGACATAATACCCTGACCACTTTGTTGTGTAGGGTTTAGAAATTGTTTCATTCCATATTTTCTTAGAACTCGAAACCAGCCGCAGGATAATGCATTGACAATATGAAAGCAAAACGTCACTCCCCCATTCAATCATGACACATTGCATTGACATTTCTGCAACGAATGAAATCATTTCCGATAAAATTGTGATTGTATCGTTCGTGCCAACCTACGATGATAACACACAACCGAATACTTGAAATCTTGTTAACACCAGGAGGGTCATGTGTACATACCCACATACATACATACATTCGCACACGTTTCAATAGCCCAGTGGGGTGTGTGTGTGTTTGTTGTTTATCAGCCACATAATATTTATTTAATAAAAGCGTTATTAAACGAATATAGCTACGATGGGTTGAACACCAACAATGAATGGCATGGGTTTATTGTTTTTGTTGTTGTTTTTACTGCAACAAAGGCAGAAGAGAGAAAAAAAAAAGCAACGGCTAAATCAGCAGCAGCGTGTCCAAGATTGCACTTTCATCAATTTACTTTAGCACGAGACTTGCAAAGTTAAGCAACGAAGGTAGGTTTACAATGATGATATCACACTTTATTTCCTACTCCTCCTTCTCCTCTGGCCGAGGGAATCTCATTGAGTCCAAAGTCATTCAAAGTTTTGCTAATTGTTGTTGTAACACATTTACCTGAGTCCAAAAACACACACACACACAATCCCTTCCGTTTTCCCATAAAAGTTATCTATCATCCAAAATGCCCATCTATCTCCTCATCATTCAAAGAAAACCAAGCCATGCTTTTGGCATTTGAATTTCCTCTCTGCCTCTCTCCCTTCTCACAATCCAACACACAAACAACGGAACAAACTTACAGAGCCAAACATCCATCCGCATTCGAAACCCAAAAACATCGGCAATAACAACAAACTGAACCCCACCGAGAACTTGTTTCTTGTTGTTGGGTTTTCGTTTCTGCTGTTCATTCTAAACTTGTAGTTGTTGGTGTTGTTTTTTGTTGTGTGTTGAATTTATGGAAATTATGCAAATTTAAACGCTTTAATGGAGGGAAAGAAAACAAAGTCAAGGCGCAAAAAATGTGTTTCAATTACAATAGCAAATTAATTGAAATCACAGAAAGTGATTCGTTGTTTGGCTGCTCTGGAGCGTGAGAGAGTGGAATTGAGTGGTGAGAGGATGGTGGGAAGTAGTGCAAAAGGTATATTGAGGCATCTCGGAAAAGTTTTTCTAATAAAATCGATTTAATTGAGTTGAGAATGATCTTTGAAATTGAATTGGAAAAAATTGTTAAAGGAATTTCTGGAAAAAGCTTGATTTTTAAAAAAAGAGTTTTACCAAACGTTTATTTTTTCAAAGAAACTATTGATCCCTTTTTACTAGATTTACTGCATTTTCAGTTAAATGCACGCTTATTTATGAGGGAAAATATTAAATACGCTTCATACCATTTTCATCCCTAAAAGTTTTCATTCAGCTAAATTTCATGGCATACCTACCCACCGTGAGAAGCGCAAAAGGAAAAAAGCCTAATTGGCATTTGTTGCTTTGCATATTGCAATCAGTTGGTTCGAAACAGCTGTTCTCCAACTTACTGTAGATATGCAATGGTACAATAAATAGGTACTCCATTTACCACAGCTAATCATCCAGGCCAAGGCCTTATTGAGAATTTAAATTAAGTCAAATCACAATAGTGTAAAACTAGTCAAGGCCTATAGATCTAGACGAGCTGTCAAAATCGTTATTGTGAGTGAATCACATTATGAAAGAAATCGAAGCGAGGCCAATTAGGTCATCCGATGAGACCATGTGATCTCTTACCATGGTAGAGGAATATATGTAGATGCAACAAAGCTCGGGAGCATTAATATGTCAAAATTTTTGAAGTGTTTTGTCAAAAATAAGTAGATTTTTATATGTTTTCTTATCGACGCCAATCGGAGGTTGTAATGATATGTATTTTTCCACAATTTTTACAAATTTTAATAATTTTTCATTCAAGATTTTCAATTTCAAAATCGGTATGACAGTTTATTGTCCCAGCAGCTGTATCTATACGACCATGTCTCTTACGTACTGTCAAAATACAATATATTGTGAATGAATAGTACATTTAAAAAATGACAATATGAGAGTATTTCAATCACAATGATATATATGATGTTTGACATTCCGATTTTGAAAATCTGGTAAATCTGGCCATTTTTTATACCCCCACCATACATAGTATGGTTCGTCATTCCGTTTGAAGCTCATTGAAATAATCATTTTAGATCCAACAAAGTAAATATATTCTTGATCAGCGTAAATTCTAAAACAATATAGCCATGTTCTTCCGTCCGTCTGTTAAAAAAAACGAATAAAGATAGGAAGCTAAAATTTTGCACAGATCTCTCTTCTGTCTGCAGGCAGGTCAAGTTCGAAGATGGGCTATATCGGTCCACGATATCGTATAGCCCCCATATAAAGGTACCCCCGATTTTCGGTATTTAATGACATTTTCCAATGGAATTCTCTGAAATTCTGCTGCGACATTATTCACCGAAATTGACCGAATTTCGTATTTAAAGTTCAGAATCGTTACTACTGCCTAAGACAAAGAATTCTTATCCAGCACCACGTCTTGGTATAGCCCCCATATAAAGGTTTTTATTTGCGCGGTATTTTTTGACGGATTTTTTTTTTTAATTTTTCAACTTCCTTCCGAATGGTGGAGGTTATAAAAAGGTCGGCCCAGCCGCTCTTTTACTTGTATTACTACTTGCTCTTGTTTATCACCAATGTCGGCCAAGAAGACTACTTTTGACAACAAACTTAGTAGTTTTTGTACTATTGGGATTTGATTCTCTTTGAATTTCACAATATGTCTTGACGATCCTCGTTGCCATATGGGTTTTATGTAGTACTTATGTATTTTTCCGTGCCCAGAATGAAGACACAATCCATATACCGAAGCTGACCATTTAGACGAGTTGTCAAAACATTTATTGTGATTGGTTTAAGAAGTAGTCTTCCTGTCCGACCATATTTAGGCCTTTGAATAAAACGTAAACACATTTTGATATTTCGTATGATTTTGAAATTCCACTATAACACCCTAATGTTGTCCACATTAAAAAAAAACTATTGTGATTGACATTAAAAATTGTTCAATTTACTGGCTCATACGATTATTTCACAATTACACTTCACTTTGACAGGTCAAAAGAGATCAGCTAAGTTTTCTCTCATACCTGCTGCTGCTTGTTATCTGGTCTCTTTCAGAGACATCTCTGCTTACGCAAACTAAGAAGTATTTCAAGATAAAAATGACATTGTTCTATAGAAATAGTATTGAAATGTTATCATTGCCTTTGAATGATTGTACAGTAGAACCCTGATAGTTTCAATTGTTTATCAATTAAAGGGGGCGTACACTGACGGTAACGCATAGCCAAAGTGTGTGGTATTTTACTGTTGTTCTGTTTTATTTATTGGGCCAGAGAATCTTCAAACTATATTTTTGGTGATAAAATTGTCTTTGTAAAAATAGTTAAATTCAAAATAGTTTAATTATTTCATTTCTAAAGATATTAAGTAAACCTCAGTAATCTCTGAGTATTTTTTTATCTACAAATTATCAAACTATACCGTTTTGTTGGTACTTAAATTGGCTTCATCCAAAGGTCAGCACTTGTTGTCACCTTAAAATAATTAAACCACAATAAAATGAGTATTTAAATTATTAAATTTCCAATACTAACCACCCAAAATTCCCATCACTTTGAGCTTGTATTCAAATAAATAACGGTTACTTATTAGAACCCCACATGCAATATGACAAAATTATGATTATCTTACTCAATGCACTTTCCATTGTTTATTAACAATGCAATTTGTTTACACACAAATATATCTTGAATGGGTTGAAAATAGAATTTCATTTTTAAACTTTTATCAAAACAGCTCTCTTGCTGTTGTTGTTGTACACACGGCTTTTTAAGTTTACAACAATTGATAACACTACGCATGCATGTTGTTGTTTTTGTACGTTTCTGTTTTACCCCCGCCAAGCATTTCCCACAAAACAATACCAATCCCCATGACATGGCAACCCTGGCTGTATCAAGAAAGAAATACTAAATAAAAACAAAAGTTTAAACATCACCGAAAAAATAAATAACTGTCCCCCCATTAGAAAATACCACAAGTGCAAAAGAGATGGCTATACTTACATTTTTCCACCACGGCAACTATGCCTCTCGCTTCCACGTACACAAAAACGTATTGATGGCAGAGCACACACTATAATTCACAACGCACACACTCACTCACTCCACTCCACACTCTCAACAACCAAACGAATTAATAGAAGAAAAAATGTTGCGAAAATTCAGAAATTATCCGAAAATCTATTTTTTCACTATAAAAAATCGTTTGGAGAATTATTTTTTTCAAGAAATTAAGCCACTTGTAAATTTCCTTGTTTTAAGTACTTTTTTTTGGTTAATTAGTGGCCAGCTATTTAGTAGTGGCGTATATCCGTACTTGCTGGCTCCGAAGAAGGCTGAATGTAAACTGAACCTCAAAAGAAGCGAACATTGAAGAAAAGTATCGGATAGAGATGGCATATGTTGTGTGTGGTACAACTATTGAACTATTGGGTACGAAATGGAGGTTGCGTTATACAAATGTGGGGTAAATGAATTTCGGTAAATTAGTTACTAGAAGTCCATAATGCTCGTTTATATGTATTTAAAATATCTCTAGGCAATATTAAAAACAAAAGACAAGAATTTTGAGGTTATATTTTTATTGGCATACATGACAATTCACAATAACGAGACCATTTATGTACAAACCTTTTTACTAATTTCTTCTATTTATTTCATAACAAGCTATTCAAGTCTGTATTTTCGAATTTCTTAATTTTTCATGCTCCAAAGAGTACAATGTTAGTGTACAAAAGTACGAATTTTTGCACATTCGCACCAATTTGTTGCATCACTCATGTAAAACCGAATTAAAATGTAAACAGTGTTGTCAATCGTGTGGACATTTGAGACTATTGGCGATGTATAGGGGAGTAAAAAACGGATTTTCTATGGAATTATGGAATTTATCATCACTGAGTCTGAGTCTAACTATGCAATGATTAGTTTTGAAAAGCATTACTATTTCATCGGTACATCGGCGTAGCTATCTCGGAAAGGTCCAACTGTAAAAAATGTTTTTTTTTTTTTTTCAAAAAAAAAATGGTTAGAAACTATATACAAATTTACCATTTCAAAGGGACCCCGGTGCATAAGTATATTGTAAAAGATTTAATAATTAATTTTTAAAGAATTTAAATTTATTCATTAGAGTTCCTGTTGGCAGAAATAATAATCTTTGAATATTTAAATAGTCCATTAAATAGATTTTCTATAACTAAAAACCATTTATTTTCATACGCTCCATGTCGGAAAGGAGGGTATATTAACTTTGCCATTTCATTCCGAAATATTCGTCGTAGACTCCATAATGTATATATATTCATAATCAGCATAATATTCTAAGTCGATTTAACGATGTCCGTATGTTTGTCTGCCTGTCTGTTGAAATCACGATACAGGCCACATTATTCGACGTAGAACGTCAAAATTTTGCAGAACAATTTGTATTGTGTCTAGGATGTTTGGTATTTAAAATAAGATATAGGTCCATTTTTTGGTGTAGTCCCCATATAACGATATCTCCCAAAATTCGGTATTTTAATGATTTTTTCCACATTTTTTTTCACGGATTTGTCTCAAAAATAATTTTTTATAGGTCATAATTGGTCCTAGCTCCGGTGGCGAAACATTGTATGTATAGGTCAACGCTTTGGAATAGCCTCCATATAACGGCACCTTCCCATATTCGGTATTTTTATGATTTTTGCCACATCTCTTCGCGGATTTGTCTAAAAAATGGTATTTGTAGGTCCTAATGGGTTCTAGCTCCATTGGCAAAAAATTGTATGTATAGGTCCACGTTTTTGTATAGCCCCACATAGCGGTACCTCCCGATATTCGGTATTTTGATGATTTTTGCCACATTTTCCCACGAATATGTCTAAAATTGGTATTTGTAGGTCATAATTGGTTCTAATGTTTCCATTACCCTAATGTGGAGGGTATTAAAGTTCGGCCTGGCCGAACTTAATTTTTTTTACTTGTTTTGTTCTCTAAAAAGAATTGTCAAAGTATTCCCGCCAATCTGTACTTTATTACCAGAAAAATATGAAAAAATTGCACGTGGACTGTAGTTTTACTTCTGATACATTTGAAATTGTGATACAAAGTCAGTTGAGGTTTCATCTAAAATGCTGTGAAATCTCAATTCCTTTAACGAAAATTTCATTATTTTTTCTTTCTTTAACGAAAATTTCATTATTTTATAAAACTACTTTTGTGTAGAGCGGGATTTGAGGGACCTATACAAATTCCATGTTCTAAGTTACTAAGTAATATCATTTAAAGTAATATCATTTAAAAGACTAATATCCATCGATTTCTCCCAAGGTTACTTAGGTTTCAACACAACTGTATCAAGAAACTGATCTTCAAAATCAATCTTATAGGTGATATAAATTTATCAATATTCAAAAAAATAGATTCCTAGAGTCTAGAATTCTTTATCAAACCAATCTCCATAATATTGTGAACCAAAAAAATCAGTGTAAATTATAATAGTATAAAAATTCCATTCCTCGAGACCTATATTTTACGAACATAATAAATACAAAAATTAGTCGAGTAAGGTCAGTTATAGCTTGCTTGAACATGCTCACTCATTCTGCCCTGCTCCCCCGTTTTAGATAGCAATGCAACAGAGCAATACAAACAATTTGCATAACCAAACACACAGTGCAGTTTAATTTATGTAAGAATATTTGATATTTTATTCAAAAAAGGTTAAAGATTAAATATGTTTGTGTGTATGTATATAATATATATCATAGAATATGAATGCTATTCATTTTGGTATATTTAATTTAATTTACTAACTTAAAATTTATCTTAATTTACAGCACTTGTTTGTTTTTTTGTTTGTTGTACAACCCGCTCACTTGGTGTTGTGTTTCTTGAGTGTTTCACTTGTTGTTGTTGTTATTTTCATTTTGTAGAGATTGTTTTCGAGTATGTTCGCTATTAATCATTACTATGTATGTATGTACGTACTTCGTTGTTCCAAAGAATAATTCTTTCCCAAAACAAGTATCAATTACTTTTGGGCAGCCGCCGCCGTGGCTTTCGGATGTGTAATTTTGGCCATAGAATGTTGATTAACAATACGTTCCATATCCCTAATTTCCATAATATCAGTCTTGAGTTTTTGTTTGACAATTTCTCTCCAAATTGCCAAACGGTCCTTGTTATTCGTTATCCCCATCCGTTGCAGTGAAGAGTCGTTGATGCGCAACAAGGCTCTGCCAGTGATTTCATGCTAGCGAACAAATGAAGCAGTTTAAATGAGGAATTTGCACTGAAATCTCTTTATTTACCTTGGAAAACAATTCCAAATAATCCAAATATTCACTATTAACGCGTCGAAACCACTTCAAAACGTCGACTACAGTCCACAAATATACTGGCTTGGGACGGGCCATTTTCGACCTTGACCTGTTGGTTTGTGTTGTTTCCTCCACCATTGTGAGCTTAACTAATCTAGTTAATATTTGTGCAAATGTTTCGTTAACAACTAATGTTTAATTAGAAATACTAAATTGTATTTTTTTAGAAAATAATTTTCGGTCACAATCGTTTATTGTTTACATTTCTTTCTGAGGCGGAGAGTAATTGACAATACTATTGTGAATTGTTAGCATGAAAGAGAGTGGAAAAACTGTCAATCACTATAAATGATAACAGAAGCTGGTTGGCGATACATCGAATTAATTGTTAATGAAACTAAAACTCAACAAGACGTAATAAATTTCTTGGAAGAGAAAATATTATATTTTCGTCTGCTGTATATGACTAACATTGTTAGGCATGATGAATTAAAACAGGATTACTTCTGATTCAGGCGAGTTTATAGCAATATTTATCGTTCTCTTTTGAAATATCCCATTCCATTTATATAAGGCAATTTTTCATCATATTTTCGTTTGTCATCATTGATTTTTCTGGCATTGTTGTTTATAGAAAGAAATTACCAAAAAGCTAGTACGATCAATTTTTCAATATACCATTCCCCTCACTTCTAGCTCCTTCAAACAGAGACTTGAAATTAAAAAAAATTACCCAGCCTAAAATTTGTGTAAACTCTCTCCTAGACTTACAAAACAATTTAGCTAGTTTTTGCAGAACGGTTTGAGAATAGGTAAAATTTTCCTATAACCATAAATAAATCGAGTATTAAACAAATTAAAAAAAAGTGCTAACATTAACAAAAAATTAAAAGTGCTAACTTTTCTCATTTTTATAAAAGGAAAACACTCGTATTAATCATCGACCAAAGACATTATCGTTTGTCGATTATCGGCAACAATAAGCCGATTCTTATAATCAAACTACATATCCCTATTATGACTGGCAAAAACCAATAATAAAAAGCGAATTTTTGTTAAAAGAGGTGATTATAATAAATTCATTTCATAGAGGAGTTCTAGAAATTTGAGCGAAATTAAATCAAGAACAAGTTTTCTAATCAACGGTAAGTCAGTCGTCATTCGGAGGAAATTGAAAATCTTCAAAAATAAACTCATTTTGGTTTTGCAAATTTTTTTTGTTAGCAAAATAAATATGGCCGGAGCTACTTTGTTTGAAAGAGCACAAGCTCTGTCAACTGTCAACCGCGAGGAAGGCATTTCATTGTTGAACAAAATCATCAGAGAGCAAGAAGTTGCCGAAAATGATGAAGAACTCATTCGCATCAAGGAACAGGGCATTCTGCAGCTGGGTGAACTCTACAAACAGGAGGGCAAAGCCAAGGAGCTGGCCGATTTGATTAAAGTTACCCGCCCCTTCCTTAGTTTGATCAGCAAGGCAAAGGCAGCAAAGTTGGTCAGATCTTTAGTCGATATGTTCCTGGATATGGATGCTGGCACCGGTATTGAGGTAAGTTAAGGGGAGACAAATTAACTTCCAGAAGGTCAACGGACTGATTGTGTAAAATTTGCGTTGCGATCAATTTGCTTTGTGCGTGTGTTGTCCTTGTATTGGTAGACAAGGTAAACAATGAGGTTGCGTAGATTCAACAAAGATTGAAATACACACTCTAGAGGATTATGTGTAGAAATCGGGAGAACTAAAGATTTCAATTCAAAGTTAAATTTGCCTTTCTTTATAAATTCTGAATTTGAGTCCTGTACTTTCTAATTTTGTGAAAATTACGCGTTTTTGTGTAGTCTATGCTTAAAATTTAAAAACTTATGATTATCCGCCCTTTTCTTAAATCTTCTATTTAAAGGTTCAATTGTGTAAGGATTGCATTGAATGGGCCAAACAAGAGAAACGCACCTTCCTTCGTCAGAGTTTGGAGGCCCGTTTGATTGCCCTCTATTTCGACACTGGCATGTATACAGATGCACTGCAGTTGGGCTCTCAGCTTCTAAAAGAATTGAAAAAATTGGATGATAAAAATCTATTGGTGGAGGTTCAACTGCTGGAAAGTAAAACCTATCATGCTTTAAGTAATCTGCCCAAAGCTCGTGCTGCTCTAACATCTGCCCGTACCACAGCAAATGCCATTTATTGTCCTCCCAAAGTACAGGCCTCATTGGATCTACAATCGGGTATTTTGCATGCCGCCGATGAACGTGACTTCAAGACAGCGTTTTCCTATTTCTATGAGGCCTTTGAAGGTTTCGATAGTGTGGACAACAATAAGGCTTTGACCGCTCTCAAATATATGTTGTTGTGCAAAATTATGTTAGGCAAATCGGATGATGTTAATCAAATTGTTAGCGGAAAATTGGTGAGTATAGCAAGATACACTCACAACGCAATTTAGTATAAATAGTGCATTTATTTATTTGCAGGCAATTACATATTCCGGACGTGATATAGATGCCATGAAATCAGTTGCAGAGGCCTCACACAAACGTTCATTGGCCGACTTCCAACAGGCACTGAAGGATTACAACAAGGAATTGGCTGAAGATGTTATAGTTAAGGCTCACTTGGGTACCCTCTATGACACCATGTTGGAACAGAATCTGTGTCGCATTATTGAGCCCTATTCTCGTGTACAAGTAAGTAGACTGAAGAATATCATGAGTAGGCATATCATTTGAATTGAAAACTTCTTTTTAGGTCTCCCATGTAGCTGAATGCATTAAATTGCCCATGCCACAGGTTGAGAAGAAATTGTCACAAATGATTTTGGATAAGAAATTCTTGGGCATCTTGGATCAGGGCGAAGGAGTTTTAATTGTTTTCGAAGAGACTCCCACCGACAAGACATACGAACGTGTTTTAGAGACCATACAGAACATGGGCAAAGTTGTTGATACTCTCTATCAGAAAGCCAAGAAATTGTCATAGACACGAATTTAGACGCCTATCAACCAACCAACCAGCCAGCCAGCCAGTTTCCCCCCATTCCTGTAACGTCAAACATTAAAGCAACAGCAACCTTTACGAAATTTTTGTTTTCTTTTTAAGAGACATTTAATATTCATTGGAGATTTCCATAGTTCAAGAAAGAAACCGGCATCAGATACTCTTTTGTTTTTCTTCTTCTTAATTGTTTAATTCAAATGGTTTTCTTCTTGGAAATAAGTGATGAACGATGTTTACATGAAAAAAATAACAAAAACAACAATTTTTATATACAACAAGCCACAACCGAAAACTACGAATATCGTCAAAATAGTCTGCCTCCCCATTTTTGATTGGCTTAAGATATAAACAATAAATTAATCAATAAAAAAAATAAATAATAAAAATATAAAACTTTAAAAAAATATAAATGAAGATTTTTATTTTAAAAATACTAACGGCATGGAGGAGAAATAATAATTAAAATACATCCCAAAACAGGAAAGGAAGAAAAAAACAATGCAATACTGTATTCTTCAAATATATTGTTTATTAGAATTACAATATAATTTATTTATTTCTTTAAAGCCATTGTCAATAGGGTCTCAAGGTATTTTTGAAAAATGTTGAGAGCCTTTTCAAATTTTAGACAAGAATTGGACGTGGTGGCCTTGTGGGTGGTGGATAGTAGAGTAATGTTTGTGCTCTCGCTCTTTGAGGATTGGCTCCGATCAAGGCACCAAAGAGAGCAACGACGATCGCAATGACAATAAGGAATTTCATTTTGAATAGATGTTCTTCCACAAGTTGTCTTGGAGGATTTCAAACTGCAACTGATGGCGATTAGTTTGCATCAAAGGTTTTTATACTTTTCAATAAACTAAACTCACTCATTTAAATATATATAAATGAACTTGTGTTGTAATATTCTTATCAGTATCTTTTAGACGTCTAATAGCAAAAGGGGTTCCCCAACTATAAATACATATTCAATGGAGTGATCATCAATATTTTAAGAGCTTCTTAGAAACCAAAGAATTCCCCCTTCAAACATTCAAATAATGGAAGTGCGAGGTATTTTTTGGTTTTAACCAAGTTCAGCACAATATTTTTATCTGTACTGATCATGTGGTTGGGGCTTAAGTTTTATACTTTTTCTTGCAGCGTTTTGTAAGCATCTGTAAAAGGTTTCTTTGTTTGAACACTGTTCTATATTAATTTTTTAAGCATTTAAAAATGATTCCTTTCTTTGAATAAGGTTCACTATACATCTATCACAATACACTCCCTCTTAATTTTATGTTGTATTATCCATTTTTGCAATTGACATTTGTCCCTTAACCTACTTTTCCCCCTTCCACGTATCTACATTTCCGTTAATATTGTCTTTATTTGTTGAAAGTAGCTCTTAATGTCTTCATAAACATGTTCGCAATTGTTCTCAACACAATGTTAGGCGGAAGTACTTTAGGCTTGAAAGGATTCCATCACAATAGCGGAATATTCATATCATAACGATGCTGAGGATGATGAAGATGACAGATGGAATGTCCGGAATTGGTTGTTGTTATTGTTTGGTATGTCAGATGCCAGGCGCCAAACATTCTGCCGCCCTTCAAGAATGTTTGTGGGAAGAGGCGCATGTCTAACCGTGAGGGGGTGTTTTGTAAGATTGTGGTGATGATAAATATGTTAACAGTTAAAAGCTCTGCTCCTTGAGCTTTTATGGAATGAACCGATTTACAGTTGTTCGTTTTTAGCGATTTCTGTTTTAAATAAATGGGAAATTTATAGGATTTTTAACAAAAGTTTGAAACTTTTTCTTAATCTGAAATCAGAGAAATCAGACCAGAAACTTAGATCGAGTTCGGAGATGGACAATATCGGTTCCTTTTGGTACCTCCCCCATAAAAGGTAGACATTTTCAAAAATATGATTTCTGCACAAAAAGAGAACGGATATCCAATTTTGCACCAACTCTGGAAATCCTAATATTTGCATCAGTGCAAGATCAGGTGCGAATTAGGACAATATCGGTCCACTCCATCAAGTATCTCCCCCACAAAGGGTCAACATTTTGAATAATTCTAACTCCTATAAAATGTGATGTGGCAGTTCGATAAACAAATTACACACATAACAATATTTTTATAAACCCAAGGTCTGGTGTGAAGATCGGATATATCGGTCCACTCCTTCTGCTACCTCCCCCACAAAGGATCAAAATTGAATATCTATGAAGCTTCTAAGACGCGAAATTAACATCCGATTCCATTCAGACTTGGCACATCTCAATATTTCTATCAACACAAGATCTGTTATAAAGATGGTAGAGATCGGACCATTCCTTCTGGTACCTCTCCCAGTTTTGAATAAACAAAACGATTATAAAATCGGAAATAAGCATCCGGTTCTCTTCATATTTCACACATCCAATTATTTCTACTAACACAAGATCTGCTATAAAGATGGGATATATCGGTTCACTCCTTCACAGACTTGGCACATCTCAATATTTCTATCAACACAAGATATGTTGTAAAGATGGTAGAGATCGGACCATTAAGTGAAGGAAGTAGTCGATATAGTCTAAAGCTGGCACGTCACAATATTTATATCAAATTTATTGAGGTCCGATACGAAATGGACAATATTGGTTCATTCCTTCGGAACCTACTCCATAGAGGGGCAATAATTTGAATAATCATAGCAGAAATCAAAATATATTTAAATAATCGAGCATTGGCTGAGGGTATACATAAGTCGGCAAAACCGACTAATACTTCTTATCTTGTTTTGTTGCATGCTGGACTAGATTTAACTGTTTTTATAGATTTAGGCTATTAAATGGGAGATTTCTTATCACATTATCTGTGGAAATCACACCATTTCATATTGAGTCGATTTACGAATAATGATGTAGAGCTTCATTGATTATTGAGGTCCTTTGTTCTTAGACTATTTTGAATATTTAAAAAGTTTATTTTCCGGTTTTTAGGCATTTGTGTGTCTTTGGACTTTTAGATTTGAAAACAACAATAAAGACGGATGATAAATTCTACGAAATACGTTGAGTGTTTAACTCTCCAGGCCAAACTAATTTCGATGTTGTTTATTTTTTAATCTAATTCCTTTTTTAGAATGTTTTTTCCTGTCTCCGATTATTTCAGTGCCTTACATTCATTTCAAAATACACTTCCGCCACTTAAATCATCTCAAACACTAAGTCTCTCTCTCTCTCACACACATATTCACTCTCTTCTCCTGATACCCATTAACAGGTGCTGCTATTTAACAGACAAAACTCACACAAATGCAAAATGACAGGTAATTGGAAGGGATGTTTTTGTTATGTCTAGCATTTACTAAGTCCGAAAAGGAAATGAGGAATATGAGTTGAAGAGAGCTTTTAAGCTCTCCTAAATAGGAAAATCAAACGTTGTTTAAGGCAAAAGAAAAGCTAACAGAGCAGCATAGGATTTAGTCTGGCCTTACAGTAAGCGTACAACACAAACAGAGCAATCACGGGTAAAATCGATAGAAATAGTTAGAATTTTTTTCAACAAATAAAAGAGAAAAAAATTAAGAAAAAATATGTTTTAATAAATTATATCAATGACTTTTAAAAGAAATTCAGATTAAAAATAATAGAAAAGGTAATAATGGTGTGAAATTGAGAAGAAAACTTAGTTGGAAAACCCCAACAACTGGCAAAGTGTACAGAAAATTACAACATTCCTTTGGTTCAGTGAATTTTTCAATGCCTGCCTGCAAGTGAGATTGGAATATTGTATTACAAATGAATTGTGTGACGAGGAACAGACTTTGTAAAAGAATTTAATTTCAATTCCAGCAAAATTTATTTCGATAACCTTGAAATGGTTGGCGTGAAAAAAATTGCAAACTAAGCAGATTATTCCATGTGTTTGAGAGGGTTTTTTCATATGAAAACCTGAACTGAGTATACCTACAAAAAATCTATATAAATTTTTTTTTGACAGTTGGCCAGCCAAAACGCCAACTAGCGCAACATTTGACAAGTGCAAGGCAACAACATGGCACGAAAAAAAACGAAAAAACAAGAAACGAAAACAAACCCTAAGCAAAGGTGACAGACACTGTGGGGAAAGAGTGGGTCATTGGCGGATTATATAAAAATTAAGCTTTAAATGCCAATGCTAATGTTTGGTAAACAATTTAGCAGAGTCTGGAAATTGTTTTTTTTTTTTTCTTTTGAGTGGTAATATTAATATAAGTGCCGCCATTAATTTGCTCTTTCTGAGTTGATCTGGTTGTGCAATTTTTGTGGAAAGGGACACATGTCCTTGCTGTGTTTGTTTTGGAATGTTGGCAAATATGTAGGCAGAAAGTGTGACGCCATCAGTTGAGCATCGCCAAAGATGCGTATGTGTGTCACATATCTATTGTTATTGGATCAAGTGATTTATTAACAGTTAACTGTAATGATATGAAATTTTCGAATTTATTTCGTAATACTCTCAAGAATGTTTGAAAAATTTAGATTATGTGGGCTGTTATGTTTTTTTAATGTTTTCTTTCTGAGAAGAGAACTTTTGAAGCCAATAAATAAACACTTGTTTTTTTTTAATTCTTTAAAAAAAATGTTTGTTCCAATTCTCTTAGAATGATGAGACTTCATTAGACTAGCTTCTTAAGCTTCTGTGCTTAAGTGCCCGTGAAATGGATTTTTCAGTCAGAAAAATTATTGAGGAAAATATTTCTAGTGAATTTAAAATCCTTTAGAATTCTGTACTTTAACTCTGATAGAAAACCGGCATGGCATCAGGGTTGTATTTTAATAGAATAAAATAACAGTTTTACAACACTTTTGCATAATAATTAGGCCTAGACCTGTGGGGGATTTTTTTACTTATTTTATGAGTTATCGACAAAATTCGGTACCGATATTCAGACCGATATATTCCATCTGTACGCCAGACCATGGGTTAATAAAAATATTGTGATGTGTGTAATTTGAAGACAATCGGACACTTTGATCACAATTTATAAGACTCATAATTATTTAAAATTTTGACCCTTTGTGGGGGAGCTCCCAGAAGAAATGGTTCGATTTCTAACATTTTTATAAAAAATCTTATGTAGATAGAAATATTGAGATTGGCCAAGTTTGAATGGAATCGGATGTGTATTTCACGTTTTATGAGTTGCATGGGTATTCAACATTTTGGCTCTTTGTGGGGGAGGTACCAGAAGGAGTGAACCGATTTATCTCATCTTCACAGCAGATCTTGTGTTAGTAGAAATAATGGGATGTGTGAAATATGAAGAGAACCGAGATCTTATTTCGGATTTTAGGATCACTTTTGTTATTCAAAATTTTAACCCTTTGTGGGGGAGATACCAGAAGAAATGGTCCGATCCCTACCATCTTTATAACAGATCTTGTGTTGATAGAAATATTGAGATTTGCCAGGTCTGAATGAAAACGGATGTTAGTTTCGCGTCCTAGAAGCTACATAGATGTTCAAAATTTTGGCCCTTTGTGGGGGAGGTACCAGAAGAAGTGGACCGATATATTCCATCTTCACACCAGACCTTGGGTTAATAAAAATGTTATGATGTGTGTAATGTGAAGACAATCGGACTCTTACATCACATTTTATAAGAGCTATAATTAATCAAAATATTGACCCTTTGTGGGGGAGGTACTTGATTGAGTGAATCGATATTGTCCATTTTCGCACCAGACCTAGCAATGATAAAAATATTAGGATTTGCATAGTTGGAGCAAAATCGGATTATTTTTCCCTCTCTGTGCAACAAAATATTTTCTTTGAAATTACGACATTTTGTGGAGAAGGTACCAGAAGGAGTGGACCGGTATTGCCCATCTCCGAACTCGATCTAAGTTTGATAATAATATTACTATGTACCAAATTTGGATTAAATCGAATACTCTCTTCGAGAGTTGCTACCTTACCGACAATTGTGGTTAACTACCGAAATTAGAAGCGTTTTAATGTTATCGACTTTTGTCGGTAACTCAAAAAATGAGTTAGAGAATTCCACCATTAATTTTAAATCCCATCTCAAAACCGTCAATTGTTGCAAATAAATAAAAATCTGATTATTGCTTTACTACTCTGATATATTTTTATGGACCAATTTTAGGTATTGAAACACAATTTTTAAAAACCTTTAATTAACCTCGAATTTTTTTTTCTCTTTTCATTAACTACTTTCCTTCTAATAACTCTTCTATTTTCAGTGAACTTGTAAGGCTGTCGTCGGCTATCTCTGTTTGTGACTAAACGACGTCTGGTGGACTTGGTTTAAGAAAAAAAAAACAAGGAAAACAAAATCCACAATGGATCAATATGGAGGCGGTGCAAACCCATTTGGTAATCCTGCTGGCCTAGGGGGAGGCGGTGGTTACGAACAACAGCAGCAGCCAGCATTTGGTGATTATGGTGGTGGAGGTTATGATCAAAGCGGTGGCTATGGCCAGAGTGCGGCCGGGGGAGCTATACCACAACAGCCCTATGGTGTGGCTGCCAGACCAAGGGTGGATATTGAGGCCGAGGGAGAAGTAGATCCTAATCTGTAAGTTTTTGTTTCGCAATTGGAGAAAAAAACTTATTTAAAATATGTTTTTATGTTCCCTTAGCTATCCCGAACCCAAGGAAGCCACCAATAAAATTCGCAGCCATGCTGATGTTGTGGAAATGCTGTTCGGTCCAACGGAACACGAATTGATCCCGGTGAAAAGTTTTTACTTTTTCTTTTATGCTGCCTTTGGTTCGCTTTTCCCTCTGATGGGTGTTTATTTTAAACAAATGGGCATGAATCCGGGACAGTGTGGTGAGTATTTGGGTCATAAAAATTATCTTTAATTGAAAAGTCACTTCTTGTGACAGAGTGTGGAATGTTTTATTTAGGAAATTTTTGAGTTGTTGGGAGAGAGCGAGAAATAGTGTCTCTTCACCATACCGAAAAATGCAACGGTTTCTCACAAAAAAATCAGAGTCTCACAAATGCCTATGTGATGGAATTTTTATTTAACACCCCCTAAGATTGGAATTGGGTTATGGCAAACAATGATCGCTCATAACCTTACATTTTCTTAGTAAACATTTGTAATGTCCTAATTTTTTGCTTGTTAAGGCGAATATTACATATTTATGATTTTTTTTTTTGTTTATTTCTCTTTCGAGGCGAGCTTAATGATCTGAATGTCCTTTAATATTTTTCAGGTATATTAATTGGTATGCGTCCATTTGTGGAATTTTTGTCGGCACCATTTTGGGGATCCTATGCCGACAGGTAAGTATTGTATTGCAATATTTGGACCAAACCTTATTAATATTATTATAAATTTGCTCTTCCAGATGCCGCCAGGGTAAAAAGTTATTGTTGGGATCATTGGCTTGCTGGATATTGTTTACGATTCCCTTGAGCTTTATCAAACCAGAACCGGTTAAATGTATAGAACGTAATGCCACCGGTTTTGTTCTAACCTATACAAGATCAAAACGAGATCTCTCAGCATTTAATATGGCCGACCTGCAAGGTGACAGTGTTGAGACATTCGACAATGAATCGGCCATTGTGGGAGCTCTGACCAAGCCAACACCAGATGCCCTGGAGGAAACACATTCAAGGTGAGGGAGATGGGGTTATATTCAGAGAATGTGAGAGAAAAACTCCATTCCAAATAACTTTTTCCTAATTTTAGGCTTCTTTTGTTTGACATTTAAATTCACATTTGGAATTGTGTTTTTCTCTTGAATTCATCATAAATATACAGGTTCTAGGTTATTTTTAATAACATAACTTTTTCTCTAATTTTTCCAGGCGCAAACGTTCCATATTCCCACGAATTGATGCTGGCATTTCACCCGTCCATATACGTTTTGTAAGCAACTATGATGCCAAGGAGCATAGTGACTATGTAACACCGATTTTCTCTAGTATGGTTTATAAGACACCGGTAAGTTGGTCAAACGTTGGTCATTTCACTGGAGAGAGAGAGAGGGTCACAAGAGATTCATAGAAATTCAAGACAAAATACTTGAAAAATATTTACAAAATGAATAATTGTGGTAGACTTAAACCGGTTCGGCATGAGAACCCGAAACTCTTTTGAGATTTTTATGTACAAACCGAGTATAGAAACCGCTAGAATTTTGCCCATACTAGACCGATTATTTGATAATGAAATTATAAGAAAATTTGTATCAAATCTGGAAAAAGTTCTGAATTTTTCGGAAAAAAAGTTTTTTTTATAAGCCATTTCGATGCTATTTTTACCATTACACATCAAGTATAGCAATTTCTTTTGTTCAGACACTTATACTGAAATTTGATGTAGAATATTCTTCCTTTGAGACTTTCTCCAAAAAATTTAGTAATAAGGGAGATTTTTGACTTAGAATTGAGACGTATTCAATTGGCTGTGAAAATGTAAACACATAATATTTTTACTTGTATTGTCGAATCTAATTTTCTTGAATACCATTATAGCTAGAAATAAAGTTTATGTTGAGACTTATAGTGAAATTTTATGTAGAATATTTCTTCTTTTGACACTTTCTACATAAAACAAAATTTTATGTTACTTTCATGCACAAATTCTAAAAGGGGCCGTGAAAAAAAAAACTGGTGAAAAATAGGAAATATATTCGTGTTTATTTAACAACATTAAAGCAAATTATTTTTTGATATATAATAGAAATATCGATTTCTTCTCTTTGAAGTCTCACAGTGAAATCTAATGGAGAATATATCTCTCTTTGAAAGTTTCCACAACAAGTTAAGTATAAAGGGAGATTTTGACTCAGATTGGAAACTCACACAATTAACGGTCAAAAACGTAGTCATGTAATTTTCACTTGTAATATACAAAATTTCGAATGTAATTTTCTTAAAAACCATAATAGCTAGGAATATAGTTTATTCTAAGACTTATATTGAAATATTGTGCAGAATATTTCTTCTTTTGGTACTTTCTATCTAAAATGTAATTTTGCGTCAAAACTGTTAAGACAAATTAGGAAATATTTTTGCGTCTATTTAACAACTTTGATGCAAGTATTTTCTTGATATATAATAGACATAGAGATTTCTTCTCTTTGGAGACTCATGGTGAAATTTAATGGAGAATATAACTCTCTTTGATCGTTTCCACCAAAATTTATGTATAAAGGGGGATTTTGACTCAGATTGGAAACTCACATAATTAATGGTCAAAAACGTAGTCATGTAATTTTCACTTGTAATATACAAAATTTCGAATGTAATTTCCTTAAAAACCATAATAGCTAGGAATATAGTTTATTCTAAGACTTATAGTGAAATATTGTGTAGAATATTTCTTCTTTGGATACCTTCTATCTAAAATCTAATTTTGTTTCACTTTCAGCCATCAATTCAAAAAAATACCAAGAAAAAAATCATAAAAAAATTGGCAAATATTTTTGAGTCTATTTGGCAACTTTGAAACAAATATTTTCTTGATATACAATAGAAATAGAGATTTCTTGGTGACTTACAGTGAAATTTGATGAGGAATAGTTTTGTCTTTGAAATTTTCCTTCTAAAATGATGCTCGTTAGGAGAATTTAACATAAAATCGCATAAAGTACGGTTTTAACCCTAAAATGAGTTTTTAATACTTATGAATTCCTAGCGTTTAGGTAAGAATAAGACTTTTGAGGATATCTGGGAGCCATAGTAGAATTTTAGGACAAATGATTTTGTTGAATACTTTTGACTTCCTGCGATCCCGTTTAAAAGGAGTATTTAACCATATTTTTAAAAAACGACCAAAAAGACCCCTTTGATGACCCGCTTGAGGGTTAATTTTCTTGACCAAAATAATCCTAATAGTGTTGTCTGTAATATTGTCGAAGACACCATATACCTAAAATACAGGGGTTTCAAAATATCCTAACCTAAAAAATACAAGATGGGAGAATTTCCCTCTCTATTCAGATTACCTTGCGAGTCAAACTTTCAATACACCTATATACGTGTCTTCATTTTTTTATTTTTATTTTCAATTAATACAGTTACCTAGCCCATAGGGCCATGGGCGGTTTCAAAAACTTCTATATATCACTACTCTATTTTTAGCTCTACTTTCTTAACCTGCTGGATGTTTTCCTATAATTATATTTTGTGTTAACATGGGGACATTACTCTCAAATAGACTCGCTCTCTCTCTCTTTTTCTCATATTTTTGAACACCCATGATCTCCATAATTTATTTTGATGGTTTATTTCTAATAATTGATTTTTCTTTTTTTATTTACAGGATATCCAAAAAGCTTTCTTCCTCTTACTGCTGGTCATTTTGATTGGCGAATTCTTCAGTGCTCCGGCCATTACTCTCGCCGATTCGGCTGTCATTACACTGCTGGGTGAGGATTCCGATAAATATGGCCATCAACGTATGTTCGGCTCTCTGGGTTGGGGTATTTCCATGTTTATTGTGGGCATTGTTTTGGACCACTCCACCTCATTTTCTCATCATCCCTGCGGTGCTGGCCACATGGAAAAGAACTATAATGTATGCTTTGCCATTTTCACCGTGCTCATGACCTGTGCCATTATTTCGGCCACGAAAATCACATTCAAATATGATCCCATAGAATTGGAACCTCAGGTCCAGGAGAATGTCATTGATCCAAATAAAAAGGCGGAAGAGGAGTCTATGAATCAGTTGGCGGCCCAATTGAATCTGCCTTCCTTGGCAGTGGGAGGAGGTAGCAGTGGTGTTACCACGGGGACAACAGGTGCCGTGGGTCCCACCCCATCCATGGGTGCTGAGTCGAAAATATTTGCTCAAACCAACAAAGAAATGCCGGAATGGATGACCGTTTTGACCCACATCAAAGATTTGAAGACAGCCTCGTTCCTGTTCGTGGCCTGGTTCATGGGCTTTGGCATTGGTTTGATATTCACCTTTCTGTTTTGGCATCTGCAGGATTTCGGCGGCTCTCCCACCCTGTTCGGTGTGGCATCGGTCATCAATCATGTATCGGAAATATTTGCCTATTTCTTTAGTTTCCGTTTGATAACCCAGATTGGCCATGTTAAGGTATTGTGTCTGGGCCTGATGGGCAATGTGATACGTTTCCTGTATATTTCGTATATTTCCAATCCCTGGATGGTATTGCCGTTCGAGTTGATGCAGGGTATTACACATGCAGCGGTGTGGGCCGCCTCGTGTTCATATATTGCCCATAATACACCGAAACATTTGAGGGGATCATCACAGGGCGTTTTGCAGGGCATACATCATGGTCTGGGTCGGGGATGTGGTGCCATTATCGGGGGTATGTTTGTGACTTACTATGGTACCACGGCCACATTCCGCTGGTATGGCATTTGCTGTCTCTTTGTGTTGGGTTTCTTTATCTTTGTGAATTTCTACCGCAAGGAGGAAGGTTTCATTTCCGAAATTCCAGCAACCGAGGATCCACGTCAGGTGAGAAAAAAGCAACATTTTTTTATGTAAAATTATTTAATCTTTATATTTTTTTCATTTTCAGGTGGCCGAAGAAACTTCCCATTTGGCTCCGCATGGCGTACCCAGCAATCCCATACCTCGTGCCCTCTCCAATACTCGTCTCAACGAAATGAATCCCAATGGCACAGCCTATGGCACGTATCAGACCACCGGCGGCAACTTGGATATACCCGGTGGCAACCCATTTGGCACACAATAAGGCCGCTAAGCCATCATGACCTGCATCGCATCATTACCCATCCAATTTACTATTTAATTTTGTTGATTAGTTGGCTTTGTTTTTCGAGAGAATGTTCATAGAGAAGTTAATGCAAAAGTTCTGCAAACAGATTATCTTACAATCCAGTACAAAAAACAAATTGTTTATAATAGCTTATTATTATTAAAAAAAAAAACAAAAAATACTGTGTTAAACTAAAAATTTACCGGGGAAGAAGTTCTTCTTCTTCTCATCTGATATTTGAGCAGAAAAAACCAACTTTGTTCTTTAAGCAATGATTTCCTATATATATTATATATGACCCACTAGTTGTTACAACTGCAATGCAAACCTAATATACACTTATATATTCCACTACTCTATATACAATCACTTATATACCTTATGTACAGGCAAACAAACAAACAAACCGGCAAGAAGCTAAGTCAGCGTTGTAACGAAATTTTTATAGCAAATTTCAGCTTCACAAGGAAGAATGAAAGAAATTTAAACTAAAATATAAATGAAATGATGAAAAACGAAAGAAAACTAACAGAAACATATCGTAAAAATTGGCCTAAAAAATATTCAACTTATTTTTGGTATTATTTACATAATTATTTTTGTGATTATTTATTTATTAGTTGCTAGCAAATTGTAATGATAAAGAGATAAGTTTTTGTTTTTGGAATCAGTTTAACAATGACTTTTGATAAAAATATATTTTTCGTTGATTTGTGTTCTTTTGCAATGTCACAGCAAATAGAAGATAAGAGCATTAAAATGCAATGAACACCACAAAATCACAAGATCCATGGAACCAAAAAAACCAAATGAAAAAAAAAAAAACAAAACTCATATACATATATACTTTATAAATGTATAAACTATTTTTAATATAAATGTATTTTTTTAAACCAAAAAAACAAAACTACAAGAAACAAAATAATAAAACGGTCCATAAGTTTACACAGGAGAATATTACACAAACACACAACACCAATAGGAAATGAGAAAATAACACACACACATAACTTAGATAATTAATGAGAAAATAGCAGCAACTGAGAGTGGTTAAGAGAGGGGACTCTTTAGTTTATCTTACAATTCTCAAATTTTATAATCTCTTATAGATCTCTTAACCCAAAATCATTTTTATTTACTCTAGAAATTAAATTATTTCAAAATTTATTTCAAACAAATTTCTTATAGTATATTTATTTTTTTAAGTCAGCATTGTTTTATAAAAAAAAAATACATTTTTACTTTACTTTTATTGAAACTGTATTTTTATACCTTCAGCCATATGGCTAGAGAGAGTATATAAACGGGCCTCTTCGGAATGACGGTTTTGGACCCTAGGTCTTTTTATACTCTCTGCCATATGGCTAGAGGGGTTTATATCATTTGATACGGTCAAAGCGTGCCTCATTAATATAACGGTTTTAGACCCTAGGTCTCTTTGGACCAAATTCGTTTTAGGATATTTGGAGTCGATCTCGAAGGAACTAGAACTTGGTACATCGTAATATTATTTTCACCCATTTCGAAATTTTCAAAAAAAAAAAAAAAATTACTGTAAAGAAAGAGAAAGGTTATTAGATTTTTGTCAGGTGCGAAAATTGACAATATCGGTCCACTCCATCAAGTACCTCTCCCACAGAGGGTCAAAATTTTGAATAATTATAACTTTAAGAAAATGTGATGCAATTGTCCGATTATGTTTAAATTACACACATTACAATATTTTTATTAATCCAAGGTCTGGTGGGATGATGACATATATCAGTCCACTCCGGCTGGTACACCCCCCACAAAGGGTCAACATTTTGAATATTTATGAAGTTCATAAAACACGAAATTAACATCCGATTCCATTCAGACTTGGCACGTTTCAATATTTCTATCAATAGAAGATCTGTTATAAAGATGGTAGAGATCGGTCCATTCCTTTCGGTACCTCCCCCATAAAGCGTCAAAGTTTAAAATAACCAAAACGATTATAAAATCCAAAATAAGCATCAGGTTCTCTTCATATTTCACTCATTCCATTATTTCTACAAAAACAACATCTGCTGTGAAGATGGAATACATCGGTCCAGTCCTTTTGGTACCTCTCCCACAAAGGGTCAAAATTTTGAAATTCCATGAAGCTCATAAAACGCGAAATTAACATTCGATTCCATTCAGACTTGGCACATGTCAATATTTCTATCAACACAATATAAAGATGGTAGAGATCGGTCCATTTCTTCCCTTTATTGTACGATTTTGCTCAGCTCTGATTAATTTTCTAAAATATATTTTTTTAAAGAGTCCACTTTACAATTTCCCGCTCATTATGAATATATTTTTAATATAAAATATCCCTTTTAGTTCCCTCTACTCTTAACCACTCTTCCAAATATATGAGAAATAGACAAGGCACTCTCTTTAGTTCTGTTTTATTTTTAGAATATGTTGCTAATCAATAAGCGCGGCAAAGAGAGATATTTAAAATACACACAATCAGCAATCTCTTATGCTATCATTTATTCTCATCTCACCTACATTACAAAGGATGTTCATATACTCACACCTACATATATCAGCATTCACGCTCACAATGCAAACATTTATAAAATGCATACCCCATACATACCACATACCTTAGTATTGTACCTTCTAAGATATTCTATTTATACTCCTAATAAATCATCATTATATCATATATATATAAAATATATACATACATTATATACATATACATATTAAATATATATTCATACATACAAACAAAAAGTATAGATATACAAAAAAACATAAACGCATACATACATACCTACAGATAATTGAATAAATATATCACTCATTGATTAAACAAAACCAAAGATAAAAAATACCTTAACTACAAGAAACACATACGCATATATACTATGTAACAGTAAATGTTTGTATGTATGTGTCTGTAATAAGCTCTCCTAAAAACAAAACAAAGAAACAAACAAAACACACTCTCTCTAATCTGTTATAATGAAAGAGTTTGGAAACAATGATATTGGCTTCAAGATGAGGAGAGACGGTATTATAGGAGTATTAGAAAACCCAAAGAGAGTCAAACGAAAGAGAAAATGAGATCTGCGAAATGTGTTATAAAGAGTCAGCGCCAAGCATTGGACGTAAAAGGAAACAAATTGATATTATGAAAATCCGCCTCATAGTAATCAAATATTTTAAATGTTTACATTATCTAAACAAAAAAAAAAAAATAAATAAATTAAAACAAAAAAACATAACTTAACAAAACTATTGTATTATTATACATAAATTATATGTTTTAAATAAAAAATAACAAATAAGAAAACAAACGAAGTTCATATAGAAAGTTTAAAAATAAAAAAAAAAACTAAAATTGTAAATGGCAAAAAAGTAACTATCAAAAAAAAGGGTTTCTTTTGTTTGTTTTCCCCATAAAAATGGCTTTATTTAAAGCGAGAAAATATCCGAAAAAACTCTACCAAATGTAAAATTAGTTTAATAATTTTTTTAGTATTATTTTCATTATAATTGTTCTATCTTAAAATAATGGTTTTATGTTTACGGAGAAAGTGTTAACCAAAAAACGTCAAAATATACCAAAAAAAGTAATATATCATTGATTAATCTAGCAACAAATTGATATTATTTACATTTAATTATATATACATACTAAAGAAACAAGAACAGATATGAAAACTAATCTAATATACAACAAAAACAACAACATATAAATGCGAAAACAAATGATATATTTAAAAACAAAATTAAAATAATGAAGACGGAAAGTATGAATAACAAACAAACCAAAAATAAATTAAAAAAAAAAACAACTTTAAATGTTTATTAAACAACAAAAATATAGTTATTAATTACAAACAAAATATAATTAACAAAATAATAATGGTGTTTTAATTTATATCAAAACAGTTGAGAAGAGACTTCTTAGGGGACAAAAGAAAAAAATGGATCTGAAGACTTTCTATGGGAATATCTGAAAAAAAAAGAAAAATAAATGAGTCCTTAAGTCTGTATAATACCCCCATTGGCTTAACATTATATTTCTCTTTGTTAGAGAGAGCAATGTTTTTGTCAGCAAAAATGCTCTCTGCAATAGAGAGTAACATGAAGTTAAGCCAATGGGGGAATATTCCAGATTTAAAAATTAATTGATTGAATGTTTAACAATAAAAAAAAAAAACAAAAACAATGTATTAATTACTTCCCGATATTTTTCAATTGAGTCCTGGTAAGGCGAAGATAATATGTTTCTGATTCTATTTGTTCATTTCTCCTTAGAGAGAGAAAATAATTTTTACTGGAACTAAAAAGCTGAGTAAATTATCCCCACGTTTTATTTTTGTTTTTTTTTGTTTTCAAATTTGACCTCAGTTTTTCTTTTCTTTTTTTTTTTTTGTTTTAATAAAAACATACATAAATAATATTTCAATAGAAAAATCCCCCTTCACATTGGGAAGTGATTCACATGCCAGTGAATCCCCCAAACATTCAGTGAAAGAGATAAGAGCAGCTATATAAATTCGTGTTTCGATGATTTCTTGGCAATTAACTGTCATCTTTCGTTTCGTCTGCATCACTTCTTAATATTCGTAATGCAAGCTTTCAATTATATTTTTGTTGTTGCATTGGCTGTTTTGGCTATCATGTCTCCCCTGGCAAATGCCTTTGGACCGCAAAGGCCTATTTCTGGAACCCGGAGGCCACACACTTTGCCACCCAATCGACCAGTTCAACCAGATTTCAACAAGCCCGGTGGTCGGTTTTAACAGGCAAGAGATTGGAAAGAAATTGGAGTTTGAAACGCAGAAAATTAATAAATAATAAATAAATATATAAAAAACTCATAAAAAAGTAAACCTATGTTTTATTATTTTTTTATAATAATGATACTAGTTTCTCTTAGTTTTTATAAACCATCAACAAATCGGCGTTTACGGCATTACTACACAAGGCGTTTCCTTTCTCCTTTTATTTCAATAACACTGTCAGGTAGATTTTTGAATTCGGAGATTTTGAAAATAGAGCAAATAAAAGAAGCCACGTGCATTGGCGTTTTGAAAGTTTACAGTGCTAAGTAACGTCAAAAGAGGGGGCAAGTTCCTTCCTCTTCCACTCTTTTTTTTTGTAAAATTTCGGATTAGGATTCCACGGAATCCATGCATTTTAATTTTATAGTGTCTTCGGCAATATTGCAGATAAAAATACGAGGATTATTTTGGTAGAAAATCTTAACCCTCAAATGAGTCAGCAAAGCTTAAAAACTCCCTTTAAACGGAATCGTAGCACATCAAAATATTCCACGAAATTGTTCCCCATAAAATTCTACTATTGCTCCTAGAAGGCGTCAAGAGTCTATATTTTACCTAAACGCCAGGAATTTAAATATATATAAAAAAAAAAACAAATTTTAAGGTTAAAGCCGTACTTTGTGTGATTTTGTGTAAAAATCTCCAACAAAGCATCATTTAAGAAAGATGGCGTCAAAGACAAAAATATTCCTCATCCAATTTCACTATCGATAACCAAAGAAAAGAAGTTTACATTTCCATTGCATATCCAAATACATATCAAAATACCGAAAATATTCCCTAATTTTTTTGATCAAGTTGACGCTGGAAAGTAACATAAAACTTCATTCTAGGCGAAAGGTACTAGAAGCAAAAATATTCTACACAAAATTTCACTACCAATCTCAGAATAAACTTTGTATCTAGGTACAATAGTTTCTATGAAAATTACATTTAAATATCGTGCGCTTAAAGTGAAAATGATGTCTTTCCATTTTTACTGCTAATTTAATACGTAACCAATTCGAAACAATATCTGCCCTTATACTTCATTTTTCGGAGAAAAAAATTAAATATAAAAAATAACAGAATATTAAATTTTCTTAAATGTTCTCTTTTGTGGGCTTATGTGTTATCTCATGGTTTTGAGCAGTGCTGGTTTAAGGCCAATATTTCACGGTATTTCAAACTTTTTGGACCAATCAAACATAAAATACCCCCAACACATAGTGTTTTAGGATATACAAATTTAATAAACTATAAAAAAAATAACATTAGTTTATTTCTTTTCAATTTTTGGGGGGGGGGAAGAGCATTATTTAAAGAAGAAATTTTGAAAAATAAAATATAAACAATGTCAAGAGGGAAAAACTATCTTTTCGAATGCAGCGACACTTAATTAACAATGTCAAGAGACAGAGGCAAACAGAAGAGACACGACAAGTGTGAATTGTGAGTTTACTTTTTTTGTTATAATGAGAGGAGGGATTCTCCCTGTGTGTGCGTGTGAGCAATTAGTTGATGAATGTAAATAATAATTACTCTTAATCTTATTGGAATAATGTATTTGGATTTTAGGTGATATATTTAAAGTATCTAAAGTTTTCAGTACATCGGCTACTAAGCGTATGACTGATGAATGTCATATATTTCATGTTACTCATACGCATATTTTTAATAATTTTATATTATTTTAATAGCTGTCGGACGAGTGGCTTACAAATGACAGCAGTCTGAAGTTGGTTTCAGTTTTTTCATCTCCCCCTGTATATAGTAAAATTGTAAACTTAACATATTATTTTTTAATACACATAAAAAACTTGCTCCCTTTCACTCCTGGGATTTTTGTGGCAACAGAATTTTCATTTCCAAAGGAAATCGAGTACCATTTAATATTCCCACAAATTTCCGAAATGTAATTAAAAAAAAAAAAACTTTTATTATTCCTCCCAAATCACATGTTATTGACTGGCAAACTTTTTGCTTTAAAGTTTCATTTTCCCAAAATTCATTTGTTAACTTCCAAATCTCTAACTCCAACCACCCCCACCAGCATCATACTTCCGTTATTGTGTGATTTATGTAAATTTTATGCCTCTCAATTGTAATGTCGTTGTCGGCTATCTCAGTTTGGCAAAGATACACATACTTACAGGCACTCTCACATACACAAGTCTCACTCACTCACTCATTCACCCAACATCAATCATTTACGAGCGAACAGAAGACACACAACAAAAAAAAAAAAAAATGCAAATCTGGCCTTGTCCCTCAATCATTTTGTAAGGCTCTCAATGCATTGGTAGTTATTGTTGTTATTGTTGCCGTTATCTGTGTGGATGTTGCTGCTGTTGTGGTAGTCATTCGTAATAGTAACTTTTGTGCGTTGCTGTCACGGTGAAGTGTGCGTGTGTGTGCACTGTGTCCCTTGATTGTTATTCATTGAAATCAGCTGTACGCTGTGTACACATACACACCATAGCGTGTTTGTTTGTATGTATCTATGCCTATTTATCTTTCTTTTCTTCTCCGTATGTATGCGTAAACGTGTGCGTGTTTAGCCAGAGAAATGAAAAAGTAGAGATACTATTTCTTGACAAATGTTTACGGTACATCATGAGAATTATTTTAATGGCATCATTGTTGTTGCTGTTGTTCTTGTTTTTACTACTGATTGTTGATTTGTAAATACATACACACACGCACACACATCTACAATTTGTATTGAAGTCCCTTAAGGGGTTTTTGTATACCTTTAGTATTAGAGAAAAGAATATTATTGTGCGTAGGTGTTCCAATCGAACATGGACAGTGGAACAGGCTCACATTCAGCCCAGCATGAGGGCCTTGAAATTGAAAAAAATATACAATATTTTCAAGAAAGGATGGGGATCCTCCGATATGTTACTTTTTTTTTAGAAATTTTAGGCTTGAAAATCTTTTTTATTGTCGGTTGGGCCACCTTGAAATAGTTTCGAAGCATTCCAGGCTAGGTTCGTGCCTTCAGTGTTATGGTGTTATTTAACGAAATAATAGTTTTAGACCCTAGGACCCACAGGACGAAATTCGTTTCTGAATTATTTGAGGGTCGTCTGTCCCTCTGTTTGACCGCATAGCTCTCGAATATAAAAATCAAGTTTGGTCTAAACAGAGTATATAGTCTTAGTTTTTCTAAATTGTTTCCTTCTCCAAGGGGATTGAGATTATTGATCGCGGATTTTTGAATTAGTTTTTTTCTTGATGCCCCTAAGTAGTATGAAGAGGCTTCTTTTCGAGGCTTTATTTTTGAGGACCTCAGGACATTAAGTTTTTTTAATATTTCAAAGGACCCTAAAGTCTTTAAAAGTAGAGTTTTACAACAAATTTTTTCAAGGATCTTCAGTTTCGAGTCATTAAAAGTGGATTTTTTAAGAATTATTTTTCTGAGGATTCCCGGGTCATTGAAACGGATTAATTTGGATTTTTTCTAAGGATCTCCAAGCCATCTCAGACCAGTTTTACAGAATTTTTCTAAGAATCTTCAGGACATTCAACTTGGATTTTGAAGGATTTTTAAGGATCCTCAGAACATAAAAAGTGGATTTTTAAGATTTTTTTCTAAGGATCCCCAGGACATTAAACGTATTTTTTTAAATAATTTTTCTAAGATTTCTCAGAAGAATTTTTTCTAAGGATCCTCAGGACATTACAATTTTTACAATTTTTTTCCCCAGGACATTTTAAAGAAATTTTTCTAAGGATCCTCAGTACATTAAAAGTGGATTCTTAAAGATTTTTTCTAAGATTTCGCCGAACAGATTTAGAGGTTCTTTTTTCGAAAGATCCTTAGGACATTAAAAGGATTTTTAAAGACTTTTTTCTAAAAATTCTCAGAGCAGTTTTAGAGATTTTTTCGAAGGATCCTTAGGACATTAACGTAGGACATTAAACGTAGATTTTTAAAGAATTTTTCTAAGAATATTTTTAGATGTTTTTTACTAAGGATTATCAGGACATTAAGCGTGGATTTTTAAGAATTTTCTAAGAATATTTTTAGAGGTTTTGTTTTTTAAATAATTTGTACTAAGGTTTTTCAAACCATTTACAATTTTTTTCCTCAGGACATTTTAACGATTTTTTGTCTAAGGATCCTCAGGACATTAAAAGTGGATTTTTAAAGAACTTTTTCTAAGAATTGTCAGAACAGTTGTGGAGATTTTTTCAAAGGATTCTTAGGTCATTAAATATGGATTTTTATAGAATTTTTTCTAAGAACTTTTAGAGATTTTTTCTAAGGATCCTCAGGACATTAAACGTGGATTTTCAAAAAAAAAAAAAAAAATCTCGGAACTCTCCGAATATTTTTAGAGATTTTTTTCTAATAGCTCTCACACTATTTTTACAGATTTTTTCTAAGGTACCTCAGGGCATTAAATTTGGAATTTTAAAGATTTTTTTTTAACTCTGGGATCATTTTAAAATATTTTTTTTATTATTTTTTTTAATGTCCTCATGGACCCTCTTCGCATTAAAAAAACTCCAAGGGCATCAGTGAATTGGAAAAAGCATTCTTCCTAAAGACCTCAGTGCATTAAAAAATGTTTCAGGGACCCTTAGGGCATTAAGCCATAATTTTTTAATGGAATATTGTTAAAATTAGAGTAATTTTCTAAATTTTTTTTCTTAAGAGACATTTATTAGAAATATAATATTTGCAATAGTAAGACCCTTTAAAGGCCCTTTTAAAGGCAATACAAAACCTTCTCTCCTCTCTTTGATAATAAAAATCAACAAGGCTTTGCGTGAACAACCACTTCAACCTTTTCTCAAGTGAGCCATACCACACTTAAGCTGGCTGCAGAAATCGCGTCCAACAGTTTGTTTGCAGACATGTTTGGGAAATTTTACGCCACCTCTTAATGCGCAAACTCTCTGAGAATTGTGGGTGGAATCTCAAGGCGTTGTATTATTTGGGAAATATTTTCTCAATATATATATTTTTTTGGCAACAAATGTTGCTAAACAAAATGTGTCATTGCAACCCAATTTAATTGATAATGACAATGAAATGATATTTCGTTTTGTGTTTTTTTTTTAATTATTTCCATTACAACCATCATCATTTATCACAAAATACATTCATGAAAAGACAAAAAAAAAAAATGGTTGGTTTGTTGCACATTTCCTATTCCATTTTCCGTTGCAACATCTTGGTATGACTTTTGGGAAGTCCTAAACAAGATTAATGGTAACTGCAAATTTGGGCGAAATTTACAACAATTCCCTTCATGGAAAGCAATTAAAAATGTGTTAACCATTGCCTTGGTATAAAATTTCACTTAATGTGTGTTACAACTTTTCATCTCAAGTGTAATTAAATCAGCTCCCAGGGAAGATTAAAACCGAAAAAAGTTTTGCCTTTTTAAAAAATTAACTCTTCGAAAAGCAACATTTTTGAGGTGATGCTCCGTTGAATGATGCGTTTCATTGCGGTTGCAAATTCCATTAACTTTTAATTAGTTTCTTTAGGTGGTGAATTTATTGAGGGATTAATACGAAACTATAGGGGGGTGGGGATAAAGTTGTATCCATCGAGAGGCTCAAGATAAATTGCAAGGGTATAAATTATTGGCATAACTTTTTAAAATTGAAATTTGGCAAAGAGTCATCAGAGCAGTAGTTTCAGAAGTTCAATATCTAATTAACTTTCTGTTGGGCTCTCCAAAACTTTGAGAGTGGCGTATGATTAACATTGTGTGCGATATTAATCATACGCACCAAGGACTATGACTGGAATACATTAAGTTCTCGAAAAAGATATCAATTTGCAAAAAACACGTACAGGAAAAATCCAACAGATTATGAAAGTAGTGCTAAAATTGAAGTCTCATGTTTGGACAAATTATTCCTCCGATTAGGATTTCTTGGAATCCATGCATTTAAGCTATAGTAGTGTCTTCGACAATTTTGTAGATAACAATACGAAGATAATTATTGGTAGAAAATATTAAACCTCAAGCAAGTCACCAAAGGGGTCATTTGAGTTAATTTTTTTCAAAATATGTTGAAAAACACCCTTAAAACGGGATTGTTGGAAGTCAAAATATTCCACAAAGATATATTTGTCAAAAAAATTTAGTATCGGCCCAGAATAAATCAAAAGAGATCAGATGAAAAAACTGCAACCAATTTCTGACTGCTGTCAGTTCTGAGACACTTGTCCGACAGCTGTTAAAATTATTCCACTGATAGCTCATTACATTGTTTACAAGCGTACAAAAGCATTTTGGTGAGAATTTTCCAGAAAAAAAGTTATTCGTGATGGAATTGAAGCGTGATTTCTTTATATTTGGCTGGAAAACCACAAGTGCCTGAAAATTTGCACCTTCGTATGGCCACCAGAACTCAAGCGCTGACCATGGAGATTGTGTGGGCCGCCATAACAGACGATGGTCACTCTCCGCCCGTATTAATCGACCATGGCATCGGAATAAATGCCGAATATTATGGCGAAAATATTTTGGAAGGTGTATTAAAGCCTTGGTCACGCAAACACTTTGCCGCAGACCCTTAACATTCTAACGGGATTCAGCACCATCGCACTCAGCACGCGCCACCCAAGAATGGTTACAAAATGAGGTTCCTCGATTCATTTCCAGCGCTCAATGACCACCAAAATCTCCGGATACCAATCCGTTGGACTATTGTGTCTGGAGTATTTTGGAAAGCAAGGTTGGCACTAAAAAATACCAAAGTGTCGATCACCTAAAGCAAGCGCTTCGCCGGGAATAGGCCAAAATACGGCAGAGCAATATTCGGGCAGTGTGTGACGGTTTCATTGGCCGTTCGAAGGCCATAATTCGTGCCAAATGTGACCAATTCGAACAATTCTAAACTTAATCTGAAATTTGATGCTATTTCCGACATTTTTTGCTTTCATTCAATAAAAGTAAAAATCATGGCGTTTGACCTTGTTGCAGTTATTTTTATCTCACCCTGTATATTCTTTGTCATTTTGTTTGAAACATCTCCAAATGTTCATTTTAGATCCAAATATTTATTTAGACTCCATTTAGACCATTCTTGATCAGCATAAGATTCCTCGTCGATTTAACGATGTCCGTCCGTCTATCTGTTCGTCTGCGCTCTAGCTTCGGAAAATAATGAAGTAGGTTGATTAAATTTTACACAGATGTGTTTTAGGTCTGCTGGATTTTTAAGGGTGAAAGTGGGCTATACAGGTCCACGTTTTAGTATAGGATCCACGTGGTTGTACCAAGAGGTTTTCGGTAAATGTGGAAAATATGTTCTCAATATGTAAGAAACATCCTTGTAGTTAACTATACATAAAGTTCAATGTTTTGGTAAAAACCCCATATAACTATACCTCCAGGTATTCGGCATTTTGGGTAAGGCCATGTGTAGCTGGTATATGGCCACTTGTGTACATATTTCTGTTAATCTTCTAAGTATTCCTAAATGTGTATTATTTTTTGCCTCTAAATTTGATAATTCGCTATCTAAGGCCAAAAACTTCCCTCAAAAATACTTGAAGAAAAATAATATTTAAACTCTAATCCCATTATGGTTAAACTTCTGGGCAAATTCCATGCCCTTACCTTGGGCATTGCTAGCCGTGTTATGTAACCGAAACTCCTTTGAGCATCTTTGTCGGTTGCGATGCTGGCAAACCACTTTTACTCCGGGGTTTTGGCTCGGCTGCCAAAAAGCAATTATGTGCTGGTTCAGCTATCACTTGGTAGTTTGGCTTAATGGACGGATGTGTTGGATGTGGGTGCACAGGAGGTAAACATCTCATGGGTAAACTTTTTTTTGAGGTTACAGGAAACTACAAAAGGAAAAAAGAGAAAGGGAGAGAGAGAGGAAAATACTCTATAACTTTATTGCCATTTAAATTGAATTATTATTTTCTGTAGAAAAAATAAGAATTGAAGATATGGATGAGCGGAATATGTTCTTGATTTTATTTTCCAATTCTCATTTCAAAAGCCATGTTGTTTCATCTCTGGCAAGTTCTGTTTTAAGATTTGATTTCCTTTTATTACCTCAACATCTGCTTGTAATTCAGGGCGTATGATTAACATTAAACAAAGAAGGGGGCAACAAATAAATCATACGCCAACAGTTTCCTGGCTGTTGTTGTTGTTTTATTGTCTTTATGCCACTCTCGGCACATTGTTATGAGCTTTTCCCACCAGATTATTATCATCGTCATCAGCCAGACACACCTTTGTGTCATGGCTTTTGTCTGCACTTGGCTCCACTAAAACACTTTTCCTCCACAAGAAAAACAATAAAAACTATAAAACAATAACAACAAGGATAATAATCCGCAAACAATTTCATAAGTCTGGCATATTATTTTAGTGTAATGAAGTTGTGCCGGTACATCATGCAATTCTCAAGAAAGGAGCCAGGAGCAGGCAACATAACATTTAGAAGCCTGAATTAATTTAAGCATTTATGCATTCGCCCTGCTCACTCACTCATTCATGCTTTCAATTGTATTTTACAAGTTTATTATTACGAAGTTCTCCACCTCTCCTTTGCAAAGCGATTCTGTTCATTCGAGCTTAACTCCTGCTCAACATGCAATTCAATTCCAACGAAACGAACCTCCTGCAATTTTCAAGTGCCGGTGATTTAGTCGAGAGTCGACAGTCACGAGAATGCAAATAATTTTAAACGGGCTATGCCGAGCTACCGTTATAATCCAAAAGTGGAAATAATCATGGCAAACAAGACAACTATACGGCCGTAAGATAGACTACCGTAGAAATAATGGCTCGAAATTACTGTAACTAGGAGTGGGGAACAAATGGAAATTGCAATTTGTTGCACAAAATGATTATCTTTTGCAATTCTCTGTCCATTCCCTCCCTCGTTTCGTTCTGGGAAAATCATAAATCCATTCGTATTGTTTGTTTTATTCAATTTTTATGTACACCGAGCTAGACGAAGGAGAAGTGAATAAAAATCCTTGTAAAGCATACACAATCTATTAACCAAGGATCAGGATTCATATACTGCAAATGAAGCAAAGGATACAATAGGGACACTGGTACTTGAGTTGTTCGAGGAAACAATAAATATTTGCATAACAAACAACTGCAGGATTCAATACTCAAAGAAACTTTTTTATTTTGAAAAGGAAAAATAAAATATAAAAAAATGTTAATAAACACATCTTTTTATGAAACGAGAAAAGCCCTACACATAAATTCATTGCCGATGACCTTTTCTATATGGGAAAGTGGTTCTATTTTTCAAAATTTGAAAAACTCGTTTTTGAAAAATTATTCCCCACGACATTTTCAGGAGAAAAATAATAACCCTTGATATTTTTGTAAAAAAGCCAATGACATTTATCGTTTAAAATGAAAATTTATGTTACTTTTAGGTGTCAGCTCAAAAAAAGTCCCAGGGAAAATTGATAAAAAAAAAAATTAGGAAATATTTTCAGTTTTTTTTTAGGAACATTGATGCAAATATTTTTTTGATATGCTATAGGAATAGGGACTTCTTTACCATGGGCTACCATGGTGCGTATGATTATTGGAATTAATTATACCCTACTATGTGCTGATGCGCACAATAACCCTCGAAGGTAGTATCCGGTTAGGTCCAAACTTGGTACATCGTAATATTATTATCAAACTTAGATCGAGTTGGGAGATGGACAGTATCGGTCCACTCCTTCTGGTACCTCCCACATAAAAGTTAGAAATTTTCAAAAAAAAAAAACAAAATATATTTTGTTGCAAAGGAAGATAAAAGATAAAATTTTGCACCAACTTTGAAAATCCTAATATTTGCTTTAGTACTAGGTCAGGTGCAAAAATGGACAACATCGGTCCGCTCCATCCAGTACTTCTATTCAACATTTTGAATAGATACAACTCTTATAAAATGTGATGTAAGAGTCCGATTGTCTTCAAATTTCACACATCCCAATCTTCTTATTATCCCAAGGTCTCGCGTGAAGATGGAGTACCTCGGGGTCCACTCCTTCTGGTACCTCCCCCACAAAAGGTTAAAATTTTGAATATCCATGAAGCTCATCAAACGCGATATTTAAAATCCGATTCCATTTACGCATCTGGACAACACAGGATCTGTTAAAAAGATGGTAGAAATCTGACCATTCCTTCTGGTACCTCCCCCACAAAGGGTCCAAGTTTTGAATAACCAAAACTTTTATAAAATCCGAAATAAGCATCAGGTTCTCTTTATATTTCACACATACAAACATTTTTGCTAACACAAGATATGTTGAGAAGATGGGATATATCGGTCCTCTCCTTATGGTACCTCCCCCCTCAAGGGCTCATAATTTTGAATATCCATGAAGCTCATAAAAGGCGAAATCAACATCCGATTCCATTCCAGACTTGGCACATCCCAATATTTCTATCAACACAAGAATTTCCAAACCAGAATATGATTTAAAGTTCCTTATTAAATACATTTTTGTTGGCTACAATGGTGCGTGTGATTATTGACATTAGTCATACGCCACCATGGACAATAATGAAATTATTGAATATTTTTGGGCTAGAGGAAATTTCCGGATCGTTATCAATATGTATCCTAACGTCATCCTCATTGAGTTTGTTTACATGTGAAACTCATGTGTAGCCATTAACTCAAAAAATTGCTCAAACGTAAAAAGGATTCAGTTGAAGTGAACAAATAACTAATCATACTCCCCTTAATGGAGGATTTTTTATCCCTTTTTTTCCAATGCACATTTTCAAGGATTATTATGTTTATGACACACAGAATATTTGTGTTCCTGTAATTCATTTCAATTTGAACATTTAATAACCATAACAAAAATATATATTTGCTTAGAGAAAAGTTAAGATTTGATAAATTACCGCAATGACATTGAAATGTTGATTAGCGTAATTTTCGAAGCAAAGTAACAGGGAAAAAATGTCCTCTATATCCTAGCTTTATATGAAGATAATTATTTTCCATTACATTAGTCATGGAAAATCAACGCACACACACAGTCACACACACTCACCTCAACAAAAGTCATAAATTGTTGTCCTCTTTCCACTGCCAGACCACGAGCGATGGCAAGCAGATGAAACACAATTCTCCCCAAAAAAGCCATAAATGTTAAAAGACCAAAAACCATATTTCCCCGTAGCATGAAAGATAATTTTTTTTGGGGAAAAGGTATGCAAGCATGTGTGTGAGTGTGTTTGTTTGTGGAAAAACACGTGTGCACATCTCTGTACTTAGGGCCATAAAAGTGAATTGCCAGCCAAAAGGATATGGGTTGTAAAAAAAAATGGAGCAAAAACATAAATTACCAGTCTGCAACTAGATGAGCGTATTATAAAATTACCCAAAAGATTTTGACTTTTAATCTGAGGAGCTATTGTTTTTATTATCAAGTGCAGGGAAGTAATCTAGGGGTACTTATATTTTTCAATGGAAGGAAATGTCATAAATTGCCGATGTTGGTGATTTATCAAAGATTGCTCATAAATTATTATTCGAGTGTTTTCAAAAGCATAATACACTCTTCTCTTTTATTCTTTTGTTAAAAATACAATTTTGCTGTTTTATCGAATTACACAAAAATACTTTAAAATCCCAGGTGGCGTATGAGTATTTAAATATAGCGCTTTAGGAATTGATCATACGCCTCAAAAACATGCAAATGGTGGTAAAACCCAGGTCTATCAATTATGGCTTATAGAAAAAGCTCATTGAAGGAGACTTTTTCTTTTGGAAAAAAGTCGAAATCAAAGGTATTTTTTCTATGGAAAATTACTTTCCAACAAAAAATCTCTTCAAAAACTACATATAATACAGAATATGTCATTTGGGGGGTGATTTTTTCTACCAAAAATGACATTTTTCCCTGGGGAAAAATTCATTGGCAATGACTTTTTGAAAAATAAAGAAAATTTCATGGAAGAAATCACCAGAAACGTCCACAGATGACTCAGTTTTCTTTGACTGAAATATTCTAGAAAGATGATTTTAATAGAGAATGTCATCGAAGTTCATCGACAATTTCCCACACAGAATTCGTCGGCGATGACACTTCCTTTTTAGAAAGGTCATAGGAAACGACTTTTCTTTTTGGAGGGTACTTTAAATTTGTCATCCCATTTGCAACACCTCGAAATATACATTTTAGACCCCACAAAGTATATGTATTCTTGATCAGCATAAAATTCTATGTCGATATAGCGATGTCCGTCCGTCTGTGGAAATCACTCTAGCTTCCTAACAAAATGAAGTAGATCGATACAATTTTCCTCAAATGTATATTATGTCGGCAGGACGGTATTGAATTGATATTGAAAATGGGCCATGTAGGTCTACGTTTTGATAAAGCCCACATATAACGGTACCTCCCGATATTATTTAGCGACATTATTCACCGTAATTGTTTCAAATTTGGTATTTGATGTTCGTAATGGATGCTACAGCCTATGAGAGAAAATTGGCTATGTAGGTCCACGTCTTTGTATAGCCCCCCTCATATAACTGTACCTTCCTATATTCGGCATTTTGAAGATTTTAGTGACATTATTCATGGGAATTGTTTCATATTTCGTATTTGAAGTTCCTAATAGTTACTACAGTCTCTGAAAGAAATTTGTCCATACAGGTTCAGGTCTTCGTATAGCCCCCATATAACGGTACCTCCTGATATTCGGTATTTTGATGATTTTAGCGACATTATCTATCGGAAGTGTTTTCAATTTTGTATTTGCACTTCGTAAAGGGTACTACAGCATGTGCCAGAAAATTGTCTATGCAGGTCCAGGTCTTCGTATGACCCATAAATATCGGTACTTCCTTATATTCAGTATTTTGATGATTTTAGCGACATTATCTACCGGAATTGTTTCCAATTTCGTATTTGAGATTCCAAATAAGTGCTTCAGTCTATGACAGAAAATTGTCGATACAGGTCCAAGTCTTCGTATAGCTCCCATATAACGGTACCTCCCGATATTCGGTATTTTGATGATTTTAGTGACATTATCTACCGGAATTGTTTCCAATTTCATATTTGATTTTCCTTATAGGTAATAAAGCCTATGGCAGAAAATTGTATATGCAGGTCCAGGTCTTCGCATGGCCCCTAAATATCGGTACTTCCCTATATTCGGTATTTTAATGATGTTAACAGAAATGTTAATGGATTCTATTTTTGTTTTTTTTTTTTTTTTTTTAATTTCCAAATTCGTTCTTAATAGTGAACGGTATTCAAAGTCCGGCCCGGCCGAACTTTCTTTTTTTAACTTGTTTTATTAGAGATGCCTTTTCCCAAAGAGGACATCTTTTTTTGGAAAATTGTAATAGGTAATGATTTGTTCCATAGAAGCGAAATTTTTTTGTCTTATTTTTATCCGAAAAGCTTTAAAACTATTTATGTAATTTATTTCAGCTTTATTTTCTTTTTGATTTTTTTTTTGCTGTTCTGCCTACTTGTTCTGTTGTTATTGTTATGCACGAATAGTTTTAATTAAAACCAGATTTTCACTGTTTCACGTCTGTGTTTGCTTTTGTTTGTTTTCCTGCTCATCTGCTCTGAAATGATTTATATACCTGGCAGGCGGAAAAGTACACTTGGGAGAGAGGAAGGTAGAGGAGCAGAGAGTGGCTTGAAACAGATGGTATACCTACTAATTACACTTTGGCTGCCACAATTTGCGGCATTCCAGTAGCCTTAAAGAGCAGGATTTTTGGTTTGATGCTGACAACAAAGAGAAAAGCAGAAAATAGTTGGGAATTAGAAAATTCATTTAATATGTGAAAGAAGCTGATGTTTGTGGAGCTTTTGCAAAAAATATATATTAAGGAAAAATATGCGAGAGGCCTTAATATTCTAGCAAGCATAATGTGATGAGGTTTTATGACTTGATAAGTTGCAATGTAGACTTCAGAAGCGAAATCTGAAAGTAAGTTAATAATAATAGTTAATACGTTTTATAGATATAATCCTTTTCTGGTAAGAGACCATTCCGAATTGCTGAGAGTTATAAAAATCAGTCTAGCGGATCTGGACATATAAGCAGAATAACTAAGATCTATCTAGATCTAGCATTTCGCTATGTATTCCATATCTTGGTTATCAGCATCGATGTTCAGAAGTGAATTTTTAATGTATTTGTGATTTGGCCGAGATTTGTGGAAATTTTCGTATTTTTTGACATAAAAGTTATTGTTTATTTACCGGATAAATATTGATCCGATGACCGTCTAAATTGGTCCAGGTTATACTTGTGGCCTCTAGACCAACAGCAAAACCAGGATTTTTTCTGTTTTTGGTCCATTCAACCCCTACAAATTTTGCGATTATCTCCAAAAACAAAAGGCTTCTTTTCTGACCCAAACCCCACCAACATTTTCAATTTCGTGAGGATCGGGCCATAATTGCGACCTGTAGTGTGATTAAAAATTAATATGGACAGACGCACGGATGGACATACATACATAGCTGGATCGACTTGGGTCGGCAAGGTAGGAAGATCCATAGGTGGTTTCCTATGTCGAGGACCAATATTTCGAGTTGTTACATAATTTTTGGCACATAGTGTTGTAGGGTATAAAACAGAACATTTTTCGAAGAAAGTTTTCATTTCAACTGACCTTTTCTCCGAAAAAAATTAAATTTAATTTTCAAAATGTTTATAAAAAAACACACCCACTCTAAATACTTCCAATTAAAAACAAAAAAATTAGTTTTGTATACCGTGTAAGCTATCCCGCCCCACTTGATTGCCAAACAAAATTGCGTGTAAACGCCAGCCGCCAACCACATTTGAAGTGCAGAGTAACTAATTTGCAATTCAATTAGCAGAGTGTTTAAACTATTTGCACGATGCAACCGCACACACACACGATAAACTCTTTTTGTTGTTTGTTGTTGCATATTGTCGTTTGGAGCATGTATCAAGTACTCAAATGAGCAGTGGGTGCACATTTCGAATAGAAAATACAAAACAAAAGAAAAACAATTATAAAACTCCATAAACATGCATTCGCTCTGCGGCACACATAACTCCGACACACTGACACGCTTTCAGTGTCAGGGTGTTTTGGGAGAAAACAGTTCTATGTGGCGGCAGTTGGCATGCTCTCACATACGTTTGTGGTTGCACACTCATCCACACTCACACACCCACCCACCCATTGATTCGAATGGTTTTGAATGCATTGCCACATGCAATTATCTCTGACAAGTAACTTTAACACGTAGCCACTGGATTCCACATGCACGCACGCACACACACACACACCCACCCATCCATGCAGTCGTAATCAAACATACATTTAAAGCCAAACACCAATCAGCAAGTCACTCGTCTAAAATACATAGCGAAGGCATGACGAAAATTCTTTTCTGTTGCCACATAATGCCAGCGATGATTCACAGGTTTGTGGCAAATTTAAAAATATCACACAACCCAGAGAAGAGGGAGAGAGAGCAGTATGGTATACTTCTCCCAATTAGTATAAATTCGAAAATAAACCACACAAACAGCGGCTGCTTGAAATCTTAATTAATTCTTTACAACAACAACAACAACAACATCCGCCTCAAGATCTAAATCTCAAAAGAGAGAAGGCATGTTCTTTCATCAAATGTCTCAACATGTAAACAAAATAATGACATTCACCTTTTGTCACTTGAGCATGAGAGCCACCGAAAAAAAATTTATTTCTTATATCTCTTTTTTCCCGAGAAGACAACCAAACACACCTTCTTCACCGGCAATAAAAAAAAATATTGCTAAAATTAAAAATGTTTATATTTTATTTGACAAAGTCGTAACAAAGATTAAATGAGAGGCATCAAAGGCAAGTCATGCTGACTGTGGATGTCTACACTTTGAGATAACAAAGTAGGTTAGATCTTGATTGCAAGGCAGGTAAAGACAATTGGCCCCTGGAAATTACAAGCTTCGCGAGAACATGTTTAAGCTGAAATGAATTGAAAAAGAAAATGCAAAACAAATGAAAGAAAAAGGATATCTGAGAAACTTTTTTAAAATAATCCTTGCTGCTAGAAAAGACACTTCGTATTAAATGGATTTCCTTAGGAAAACTAAAATAAAACTTCCAAAGAAAATGTTTCGATAAAGTCACCACCGCCCAATTTTTTTTAAGAAAAAGTCATCGCCGATGATCTCTTCTATAGATGAAAAACTTTTACTAATACTGGGAAGAACCGACTTTGACGATATATTCTATATGGAAAAAGTAATTTTCGATGAAATTTTCTCTATATGAAAAAGTCGACAAAATTTGTATACCCTCAGACATATGGCTAGAGAGGAAAAACAGGGTGAGATAAAAAAAAAACTGCAACCAACTTTAGACTGCTGTCATTTCTAAGCCACTTGCCCGACAGCTCTTTAAATTATCCCAATTTATTGTTTACAAGCACAGCATTTTGATGAGAATTTTCTACAAAAATAAGTTTAAATGTGAATAAATCTTTTGGGTCTCGTACCATTGCCCATTACAGTGATACTGGTAGCGTAGCCCGACGTCAAGGAAGTGGGCGGAATAAAACCGCAACATCAGCTGAAATGGTTCGAAAAGTATAAAAGCAACTTGATCAAAACCCTCTTCGCAGTGGTCAAAAAATGGCTCGTGAGCTGAACATATCGCAATATTCCATTCGGCAAATATTGAAAAATGAGCTCGGGGACGTTACTCGAGCCATTAAAATTTCAGAAAGTGCAAGAACTTACACCGCAACAAAAAGAAAATAGACTCAAAAGAGCTAAAGAGTTGCTTCGCTTGGCCGAAAGTGGTGAACTGCCGAACTATGTTTTCTCCGATGAGAAAACATTCGTTGTCCAGAAGTTTGTAATCAAACAAAATGATCCGCTCGTGTTTACTTGCCAAATAGGTCAGCTGAAAATATGAACCTTTGGTTGACCACCAGAACTCAAGCGCCGGCCATGGTGATGGTGTGGACCGCCATAACAGCCGATGGTCGCTCTCCGCTCGTATTAATCGAATGTGGCATCAGAAAAAAATGCCGAATATTATCGCAAAAATATTCTGGAGGGTGTTTTAAAACCTTGGGCACGTAAACATTTTGGCCGCAGACCTTGAACATTCCAACAGGACTCAGCACCATCGCACTAAGCACGAGCCACCCAAGAATGGTTACAAAATGAGGTTCCTCGATTCATTTCCAGCGCACAATGGCCACCAAAATCTCCGGATACCAATACGTTGGACTATTGTGTCTGGAGTATTTTGGAAAGCAAGGTTGGCACTAAAAAATACCAAAGTGTCGATCACCTCAAGCAAGCGCTTTGCCGGGAATGGACCAAAATACCGCAGAGCAATATTCGGGCAGCGTGTAACGCTTTCATTGGCCGTTTCATTGGCCAAAGGTGACCAATTCGAACAAATCTAAACTTTTTCTAAAATTTGATGCTATTTCCGATATTTTTTTGCTTTCATTGAATAAATTTTAAAAAAAATGTAAAAATTATTACGTTTGACTTTGTTGCAGTTTTTTTTTTATCTCGCCCACATCTTCATCCGATTTGCATTTTACTATGCACCAAACGTATAATATTAGCCCAAGTGGGATAGAATTTGGCACTTACGATTGAGAGGCACCAGCTTGAGTCTGGAAACAAGTATATCAAATTTGGTGAAAATCGGTTCAGATAGCTATAGCTCCCACATATGTGGTTCATCTGATTTGTTAATTTTTTTATTTGTTATTTGCTATATGAGGCTCTTTCTAATATGCAAAGCGGTGTAGGGTATCATAAAGTCGGCCTCGCATGACTTTTAGACTTTCCTTAGTGGTTTTTCTTTTACTCTTCGGCAAGAGAAAATTTATCTCTTATTGATTTTTTTATGAAAGTCATCACCGTAGAGTTTTTTTTATTTGGAAAGCTCACCTACGTAAATATTTCAATAGAAGGAGGTCATCTCCAATTAACTTTTTTGTTTAGCAAACTATTCCAGAATTTGATCAACTTATTTAGAACATTTTTCTTCCTTCTTCAATTTTGTTAATCCTATTTTTATCCCAGAACAACAAAAACACTCAACAATAAATTCTTCAATCGAAATGCCTTCGAAATTTCTTTTAATATTCAAATACACGCAATGATCGTTTAAGGTGAAAATTAAACGCAGGATAATATTTATGGGTATTTTTATGGATTATAGAAAAATAGTAGAATATGCTATTTCCTACATGTACACATGTTTCCTTTGGAAAGTAGAAACGTATGTTCCGTCTTTGTGTCCTCGGAAAGGAAGCCATAAAAATTGGCTAAGCCTTGCGTTAACATATTTCAGGGGTCCTTTTTGGGTAACAAACAGGAGAACGTGTTGGAAATTTATGATGTTTGCTAAAAATTGCCAAAGTAATTTATTATTATGGGGATCAATAAAAAACCGAAAAAACACAAACACACACACATGGACGCACGTACGCTCACACATACATATGTGCTGCTAACACTTGTTTGCACATTGTTATTTTTGCTATCGTTGGGGACCTTCAAGTATCGATGAGCGTACGTCTTTGGCCTATTTGTTGAAACAGTCTGCTTGTTTATGTTGCCAAATTTATGACCCTCCGGATAATAGGAAACTATTTAACACAATTTAAAATGATTTGCTTGGCTCGCCATTGACTCGAATGGTAGCAGTCCTCCGGCTAAAGAAGCAATAAAATGAAATTAGCATTCGTACAAATGACAGAATGTCGGCATAGAAGAAATCAAATCCAATATTTATGGCTTTCGAATTCGACAATTTGATGAAAATTGGATTCATATAAAGAAAAGACAAGAGAAGAGCAACATATTCTTTAGCTCTCAAACGTGACATTTGTTGGGGTCATCGTTGTCAATCACTGAAAGCAGACAACTTTTTGTGTTTCTCTTTAAATCCATTTTTGTTTGTTTTCCGGCAGACCACTTGAACACGTGTCGTTTGAAAAGGCAAAAAGAAAAATACAATGAGGAAAGTAATATATTTTTTTGTTTGTGTTATATAAAAACAGTGAGCATGATTTAAGTAATTCCCGAATTTCTTAAACCTTTGTCATTTTGAAACACCTTCAAGACTAAGAATTTAAATAAACATTACCTCTGCTCAGTGTAAATGAACCATGATCCTTGAAGTGAATATTTAATTTAACAAAACTCTCTTGCTCTCCTTATTTTTAATCCAAATCCCTGATGTCACCTGACCTAAGCCATTCGCAGCGGTAGGCGACAATTTTGGTGACACTGCCTTTGAGACTTAAACATTAAATGTTCCCCCTACCCCACTCATTTTTTTACATTTTGTTATAATTTAAATTTTAAACCCTATTTCGGACCACCCACCAGGAGTGTAGAAGCATTTGAACCCCATGAGGAATTCCATTAAATGCTGTTTACTATTTGGCCTCTATGGCCTTCACTCTGCAACGTGCAAGAGAGGTGGAGAGAGACAGGAGAGAAAGGGAGACAAAGAGTCAAACTAATTTAGTTACACTTTCACGCAGTGTTTGTGTGAATAAAATTCACATAAAATAGCAACAAAATTGTTCACGGGAATGAAATTCATTTAACTGGAATATTGGGGTGTTTAAGTATTAAATTTTTTAAGCGAAAAATCACTGTAAATGGTTTCGGCACAGTAATTCTTTAAAAATAAGATTTCATATAAGAGATGTCATCTCCGATGCACTTTTCCATAGGAAAAGCCATTTCCAGTGAATTTTTCTATACGAAAATTCGTGTCCGATGAATTTTCTATGGGAAAAGTCATCTCCGATGAATTTTTCTATAGGAAAAGTAATCTCTGATGAACTTTTCTAGAGAAAAAGTCATCCCCGATGAACATTTCTATAAGAAATGTAATCTTCAGCTCTTCATTTAGAAGGCCTACTGAATGTCTGAAAAAATAATTCCAGCTCTTCTGTGGGAATACCTTAAACTCTTCTGGGAGAAGACTTTCAACTCTTATTGAGGAGAAGATCTTCACTTATTCCTGGAGAAGACCTTCAGCTTCGATGAAATTTTTATAGAACAATTTATGTAGGAAAAACGCAGGATATCAGAGAATATTTTCAGCTTTTCTGGGAGTTTACTCGGAAAGCCTTTCAGATCGGAGAAGACCATATGCTCTTATTGGAGTAAATTTTGAGCTCATCTAGGAGAAGACCTACAGTTATTTTTGAAATGGACCTTCAGCTCTTCTCTGAGAAGATGTTCATATTTTCTTCGAAATGTTCTTCAGCTCGTCTCTGACAAGGCCTTCAGCCTTTCTCGGAAAAGATCTTCACCTTTTCTCGGAGAAGACCTTCCGTTTTCTTTGAAAAGACCTTCAGCTCTTCTCTAAAAAGATCTTCAGCTTCAGCTCTTCTAGGAAAAGAACTTCTGTTCTTCTCGCAAATGGCTTTCAGATCGGAGAAGACCATTTTGAGCTCATCTAGGAGATGACCTACAGTTATTTTAGGAGTAGACCGTCTGCTCTTCTTAGAGAAGATGTTCAGTTTTAGCTTTTCTTCGAAAAGACATTCAGCTCTTCTCAGAGAAGATTTTCAGCTCGGAGAAGGCCATTTTAAGCTCATATAGGAGAAGACCTACAGTTATATTAGAAGTAGACCTTCAGCTCTTCTTGAGAAGACCTTAAGCTTTTCTTCAAAAAGACCTCCAGCTGTTTTCTGAAAAGACCTTCAGCTCTACTCGGAGAAGACCATTTTGAGCTCATATAGGAAAAGACCAAAAGTTATTTTAGAAGTAGACCTTCATCTGTTCTCTAAGAAGACCTTCAGCTTTTCTTAAGCTTTTCTTCGAGAAAACCCTTAGCTCTTCTTTGAGAAGACATTCAGCTTTTCTTCGAAAAGACCACCAGCTCTTCTCGGAGAAGACTTTCAGCCTGGAAAAGACCATTTTGAGCTCATCTAGGAGAAGACCTGCAGTTATTTTAGGAGTATACTTTTAGTTTTTCTTCAGCCGTTCTCTCAGAACACCTTTAGCTTTTCTGATGGTAGACCTACAACTCTTCATGGGGAAGATCTTCAGCTTTTCTAGGAAAAGACCTTCAGCTCTTCTCGGAGAATACTTTTATTTCGGAGAAGACTATATGCTCCTCTCGGAGAAAATTTTGAGCTCATCTAGGAATAGACCTACAGTTATTTTATGATAAGGCTTCAGCTCTAAAGAAAAAGTCATCTCCCAAGAACCCCTTCATTTCATTTTCAATGAATCATTTTCTGTGAGAAGACCTTAAAGATATCTGAGAAGATTTTTAATTCTTTCGGAGAAAATCCTCATCTCTTCTTGGAGTAGATTTTCAGCTCTTCTTAGAAAAGACCTCCTCTCCTCCTTCTCTGGGAGAGGATCTTCGACTCGTTTGGGAGAAGACCTTTATCTCTTCTGGAAGTAGATCTTCAGTACGTCTCGGAGAAGATCTTTACCTTTTCTGGGATTAGAACTTCAGCTCTTCTTGGAAAAAAAAAACTTTCAGTCCTACTAGGATAAGAAATTTGGAAATCATCTTCGATGAACATTACTAAAGTTAAAATCTTTTTCTAAGAATTTTTCTAAATGAAATTCAACTTCGATTAATTATTCTGAAAAAGAAATACTCTTCGATGAACTATGGAAAATGTATTTCCGGCAATATTTCCTGTGTAAGAAAATTTTCCCCATGCCCATCCCAATGTACATATTTTCACACTACCTTTGTTTCACATTTCCATTCAACCATCATCTGTTCAATCAGTATCTCTCAATATGAGAGTGTATGTGTGTGTGTGTCTTTTCATGTAATTAACTATGGCTGTGTGCATGTAAATAAATTCTGGGACCCCGGACATATTTGGGCGTTTATTAAGCCAGACACTGACATTAATTATTTTCCATTTACTTTCCACCAACATCCATATTATGTTGACACTCAGGATATGTGTGTCACTGTGTGTGTATGTGTGAGAGAGAGAGAGGAAAAAAAACTGCAACATAACTTTGACATAAATCCATTTATTGAAAATAAAAATTAAAATGAAAATAGTTTGTAAAATATATAAACTAAATTAGTTTTGTTGTTGTTGGTGCTGTTGTTGTTGTCATTGTTTGTCAAATGAATAAATAATTTTAATTGCCTGCATAAAAGTCAATTAAATGAACATTGACACTTTTGTAAACATCGGCTAATGGATAATTGCAAAGTGAGGCAAAGCGTAAAAACGCTAATGCCGCGAGACACTTATTTTTTTGTTTCAGATGTTGGCCAGTTTTTGTTGTTTTGTTGTTGTTGGGGAAATATTTAATCATCTACATAATTTAAGTTGTTTCAGTTGACATTTGTATTATGCTTTCTGACAGCTATTATAACTAATTATGTAAAAACTTTTAATTAAAAGTCATTATTTATGTTGTTGTTGTTTGTGTTTTTCGGAATGTATTTTGTTTTGCCACCGAACTGGCTTAACAACTGTTTTGTGGTAACATTAAATGTGTTTAAATCTGACAAAAAGTTGTTGGCTTAATGGTGGCTATTACAATTTTTCTCTCCCATACATCTCTTCCTCTCTTTCTCTTTTTTTAAAGTGTGAGTGTTTGTAGCGTTAAGAGAAAAAAATATTCGTGCTTAATTTATTTATTAATAATTAAAATCGAGTTAATCCTTAAATGAAAAACCATTTAACAGCAGTCGTTGCGGGGAGTTGAGCCAAAAAAAACCGAAGGTATTAACGCATTGCGACAACAATTAATTGCCACTTTTCTTTTTAAACTGTATTGACGGTAAAAATGCTAAGTTGGATATTTTATATGTGTGTGTGTGTATTGTGTGTACACACGCACACTAGCAGAAAATATGCAGGATTTGGCATGCCATTGAAAAATCCTTCCATGCGTCATAGAAGACGTACAGCTCTTGTATACGCCATAGAAGACATAGAGCTCCTCTATGAGCCATAGCAGACCTAGAGCTCTTCTATGAGCCATAGAAGACCTAGAGCTCTTCTATGAGCCATAGAAGACCTAGAGCTCTTCTATGAGCCATAGGAGACCTAGAGCTCTTCTATGAGCCATAGAAGACCTAGAGCTCTTCTATGAGCCATAGAAGACCTAGAGCTCTTCAATGAGCCATAGAAGACCTAGAGCTCTTCTATGAGCCATAGAAGACCTAGAGCTCTTCTATGAGTCATAGAAGACCTAGAGCTCTTCTATGAGCCATAGAAGACCTAAAGCTCTTCTATGAGCCAAAAATCTCTAGAGCTCTTGTATGAGCCAAAGAACCCCTAGAACTCTTGTATGAGCTATAGAAGGCCTAGAGCTCTTCTATGAGCCATAGAAGGCCTAGAGCTCTTCTATGAGCCATAGAAGGCCTAGAGCTTTTCTATGAGCCATAGAAGGCCTAGAGCTCTTCTATGAGCCATATAAGACCTAGAGTTCTGCTATGAGCCATAGAAGACTTAGAGCTCTGCTATGAGTTATAGAAGACGTAGAGCTCTTCTACGAGCTATAAAAGGCCTAGAGATCTTCTTTGAGCCATAGAAGACCTATAGCTCTTCTATGAGCCAAAAAAACTCTAGAGCTCTTTTATGAACCAAAGAACCCCTAGAACTCTTATATGAGCTATAGAAGGTCTAGAACACTTCTATGAGCCATAGTAGACCCAGAGCTTTTCTATGAGTCATAGGAGATCTAGAGCTCTTCTATGGGCCATGGAAGACGAAAAGCTCTCCTATGAGTCATAGGAGAATTTTAGTTCGACTTTGAACCGTAAAAGAACTCGTGCTTTATTTTTCTTAGCCCTGTATTAAAGCTTAAAATTTCCGATGAAATTCTCATTAATTCCGACCATACGTCTCTGGACTTCCTCTCATATCCGAAATGATCTCAGGAGAGAAATAACACTTTCAATTTCCCAGCACTGTGCTCTTACCTTGTAATGATGATACGCTCACAGACATTTCATCCATTCTCTTCTTAATCCACATCTACTCAAATGTGTGACTGTGTGTGTGTTTGTGTGTCTTTTATGCATATAAATGTGAAAGTGGTAAAATTAAACTTTTCTATGCTTATTTTTTTCTCATCTCAACTATTATTTTCATGCTCATTTTTTCGGGGGTTTCCTTTGAAAAGCTCTGCAGCACACAAGTTGGCAACACACACACACAAGCACACTCACACACTTACACACACGTCCATATATAACCATTAACATCAACAGTGGCAGTTTTATAATGACAGATTAAATGTAATGTAAAACTACCAAGGGGTAAGCTAAAGCCAAAGCTGAAGCTATAAATGATGAGATGCTGCAGTACAAGTGCCACAATGTAAACGGTACTTTGGCTGTTTCCTCTTCCTCGGCTGCTGCTGCTGCTTCTGTCCCGGCTGTGAAGATGTGAATAATGATGATGGTAATGCAAAAACATGGATTTCGTGAAAGCAAACTTTTATGATTTTTTTTCACATTGTTGTTATTCTTGTTGGTATTGCAGGAAACGAAAAATTGTCCAAAAATTGTGGAAGCCTTAAGCTGTTGTGCTGCACACACACACACACACACAAGTAAACACTTGCTCGTATGGGACACGTTTCTCTTCTTAATAGCTTCACCGAGTCATAATTAATTTTCACAAAGACACTACCGAAAAAAAAGAACTGAAACTGAATTAAATGAGTTGACAGAATGCACTTCACTTCCTCCGTTGCTTCACATTATCCTCCTATGTGCGGATGACGACGACGACGAAGGCGGAAGAAGAAATCATAAATTGTCTTTTGACAGCCGTTAAGTGATTAATGATGGCCATTTGTTGAGAATTATTTGCTTTCGTATGTGAATGTGAGCAGAAAATATATCCTCTTTCATAAATCGCTGTAAGCAGGATTTCTTTGTGAGTGATGTTGAAAATATTGCAGATCATGGGTAGCACATTGACAGGATTAATACGAGCTAGCAAGCAACTTGTCACACATGATGGAAGAGAGCGAAGACATGTGTGGAAGTGTGGTTTGAGCTATCGTTTTGTGGTCACTTTTTGGAAGTGACAAAAAAAGAAAAGAGGTACGGAATCAGACGTGTAGTTCTCTTGTCGGAAAACTGAAGATTTTCATAACAGTAAAAAGGGATATTATAGTCTTTTGAAGATATAAGAGAGTTTTTTTAGAGCCCTTCAGATTTTCTGGGAGAAGACGTTCAGTTCTTTTGGGAGAAAACCTTCTGGGAGAAGGCTATGATAAGTCCTACATGTCTTCTATGAGAAGTCCTACATGTCTTCTATGAGAAGTCCTACGGGTCTTCTATGAGAAGACCTAGAGGTATTCTACGAGAAGACCTAGAGGTATTCTACGAGAGGACCTAGAGGTATTCTACGAGAAGACCTAGAGGTCTTCTATGAGAAGACCTAGAGGTCTTCTATCAGAAGACCTACAGGTCTTCTATCAGAAGACCTTCAGCTCTTCTATCAGAAGACCTTCAGCTCTTCTATCAGAAGACCTTCAGCTCTTCTATCAGAAGACCTTCAGCTCTTCTATGAGAAGACCTTCAGCTCTTCTATGAGAAGACCTTCAGCTCTTCTATGAAAAGACCTTCAGCTCTTCTATGAGAAGACCTTCAGCTCTTCTATGAGAAGACCTTCAGCTCTTCTATGAGAAGACCTTCAGCTCTTCTGGGAGAAGACCTTCAGCACTTCTGGGAGAAGACCTTCAGCACTTCTGGGAGAAGACCTTCAGCCCTTCTGGGAGAAGACCTTCAGCTCTTCTGGGAGAAGACCTTCAGCACTTCTGGGAGAAGACCTTCAGCTCTTCTGGGAGAAGACCTTCAGCTCTTCTGGGAGAAGACCTTCAGCTCTTCTGGGAGAAGACCTTCAGCACTTCTGGGAGAAGACCTTCAGCACTTCTGGGAGAAGACCTTCAGCACTTCTGGGAGAAGACCTTCAGCACTTCTGGGAGAAGACCTTCAGCACTTCTGGGAGAAGACCTTCAGCTCTTCTGGGAGAAGACCTTCAGCACTTCTGGGAGAAGACCTTCAGCACTTCTGGGAGAAGACCTTCAGCACTTCTGGGAGAAGACCTTCAGCACTTCTATAAAAAGACCTTCAGATCTTCTATGAAAAGACCCTAAGCTCTTCTATGAAAAGACCTTAAGCTCTTCTATGAGAAGACCTTTAGCTCTTTTGGGAGCAGTCGTTCTGCTCTTTTGGGAGAAGACCCATAGCTCTTTTGGCAGAAAACCCTCAGCTCTTCTGAGAGAAGATCCTCAACTCTTCTGAGGGAAGACCCTCAGCTCTGTTGGGAGAGGGCCCTCAGCTATTCTGAGAGAAGATCCACAGTTTTTTTTGGCAGAAGACCCTCAGCTCTTCGGAGACAAGACCTTCAGCTCTTCTGTGAGAAGACCCTCAGCTCTTTGGGGAGGAAATTAGCAATTGTTACTCGCTTTTCTGGGAGAAAATTTTAGCACTTCTCAGAGAAGTTCTTCAGCTCTTCTCAGAGAAGACCTTTACCTCTTCATGGGGAAGAGTTTGAGCTCTTCTGATGAACTCTTCTTTCCTTTCTGATCACATTTAACTTTTCTTTTTCAATCTAATGTTGCACGAGAATAGATAAGATATTCTGGACTTTTGAGAACAGGAAAATATTTCCTTTCTTAGTTTTTACGAATACTTTCGTGTCGTTTCCTTGCGCAAAAGATGCCAATTTTAATTGGCAATTTTAAAAGTTCTCCCAAAAAACTTTGCCAACTGATTGACATAAATTTTGGAAATATAAACGTCAGAACTTCGATTGTTTTAAAGTTTTATCGTTTTTTTCCGTTTTGTAATGAAAACTTTTCGCTTTAACGTGACACCGTCAGAGCAACAGTTTACGAATAGCTCAACATTCAACGTTAATGAGAAAATGTTTACAACACTTGCCGTGGCAGGGTTGTTTAGGGAGAGGGGCTGTGTTCCATTTGATGACCCTGGCAGACATTTGAAACTTTGTTTTGGAACAACAACAAAAAACGTATAAAACTTACAATGCCCGAGGCATAAGTCAACTTTTATGTAATTAATTAGAAAAACGAAGAGCAACGGGCGAGGAGGTAGTGCGGGAGAGGATACATGATAATCGTATCGGTAGAGGGCAGCAGGGAAGACGTGATTGCTTGTTTTATGTTTCACTTGGCACAGAAGGCAACTGGCAACTTATTAACCTGTTTCTGTGGTCGATTTGAAATGATTTATTGGGGGGACACGTACACATCTAATTTAGGGGCATTGGGAGGTTAGGACCTTTTTTATGGAAGGTGGAAAGAAGACATTTTAAATGCCTGAAAATAAAAGTGGTTTGGATTATTTTAAAGTAAATTCAGCAATGTTTCCTATGTCAAGCCATAGAAGTTTCAGGATTAGTATTTCATTATGGATGTTTCTGTTTAGCCCCTGTTCGTGACACAAATTCGTGTCACATATTCCTGTGTTAATTTACTTGAAAGGAGTCTTCTAAAATTCTGCCTTGTCATCGTCTTTCGTACCTCTTGACACATTTCAAAGACAAGTCATTGTCGCACACCAACAACAACAACAACAGCAACACAAATTAATCTCTAATTAAAATAATTGCAACACTGAAATATCAGCGGGATTGTCAGACTAATTTAAAGTTAATGTGCCGACATCTGCCACAGGCTTAGCGCACTTCCACCTGGTGTCTGTCCCAGAAAAAGGTGGCGAATAAAAGTGAAATAATTTTCTTATCTCAAAAAGAATTTCAATGTTCATCTTCAGCTTCAAAGGAATTCAGGTTGTATTTGGGTTATAAGACGAACACGTATACAATGGCAACCAAACCCCGTCCCTTCACTCCCCCCTTCTGTCTGCCCTGAATTTTTGTCATCAAAAGGAACTTTTTCATTTGTCGTTAACAACTCCATTTTTGGGGTTTCATTTCCATTTAGCGGATTTTCATTCTTAATCTTTTGTGAACAGTGCAAAACTTTTGTTCAATTGCGAAATGTTTATTTAGACTTTGTTGTTGTTGTTGCTGATGCTGTTGTTTTGGCAGACAAGCATTACCATGTTGCTTTGGATCTTTACAGCCCCTCTGCGCGTTCCACAAAAAGACAAGTTTTATGATATGAAAAGCGGAGAGAGGGAGGGGGTGGGGGTGACAATGAGACAGGATACGTCTTGGGGAGCGTGTTGCTATGTCATCTGCCCGCAAACGTGAATGGCAATGTAAATTTGGTAATCAGTCGTGTACAACTGAACTGCCAGAGAACAACTTAATCATCGCATAAACCGCAAACATAAGAAGAAGAAGAAGACGAAATTGTTGTTATTTTATTCTTTTCGAATAAAGTTGACTGGAAAAACACATACTTACTTAGTCATTTATGTGAATGTGTGGTACCCTACAGTTGCTTGTTGAGATGTTGGTTGTGGTTGTCAAGAAATACTGAAAAGAAAAGGATAATTATCGGTCTCTAAGGGGATCCAAAGCCCTTATCCTAAATCTGGAGGTTTGATAAAGAAAGATATTCCTCGTTCGAACCCGAAGATGCTACATTAGATATCTAATTGCCTTAGGGTCACTATGACCTTCCTCAGAACTTGTAGTAATTTAAATGGTGTTATAATTGTCTACAACTAATTCGCCTTTCATTAGAAAACTAGGCTTCCGAAATCCTTAGGTAATAAAAAAAAACTTTCAGGAACGCCACAAAGACTTATGGAAGACTTTGTAGCCTTTCCTTTGTCACTGCAACCTTTTTAGGACCTTCTGATTTTTTGTGAGATTTCATAGGCGTTTAAACGGTGGTTTGCTAGGCCATTGAGCTTCTTAGAGGTCTTGGTGGTTCGTGAGATCTAATTTTCAAAAATTTGCTTCAATTTTTTTCAAAAAATCTACTGCTCATTACAAAAATTTAAAGATTCTCTAAAAACGCACGAATCTATAGTACTTCCGGTGCTCTAGAACATTATTGCTCTTACCCTGCCATTTCTGTATATCCGCTGGTATCTAGTCATCCGGCAGCTCATTGGCCTCAGGGAGATCCTCAACTCATTCCAACCAGCTCTCTGTTTTCAGTACGCATTTGTTTAACCTAGGCGAGAGAGAGAGAGAGAGAGAAAGAGTATAACCACTACCTATGGACATATTAGTAATAGGTTAGTCTCAGAGCATCGATTTGCTTGATATTACTCAGGAGTGGGAGTACTCGAAGAGTACCAACTTTACAAGAAGTTTCAATTTTTGTGGGAGCGATGGCAAAAAGACCTGTCTGACATATAAGAGTGGAAAATAGAATACAAATTTAGTCCTAGAGGAAAATCGAAGGTAAAAATAATTTTATTTTTTGCTGAAGACATCGTGTAAAAAAAAAAACAAAGAGCCACCTTAAAACTCTTCAACGCATTTATTTTGTATCGTTTGCAGCTGCAGGTTGAGAATAAACCCATACTTAGAAATAAAACAATGATATGACACAAAATAAATAAGTACTCGACAAGAGTAAAATCTGCTCGATTATGAGAGAAAAATATTTCCACTCAAGTGTAGTATCTTTTATTCGTGTTCCCGATTTTTGTTTTTTAATTCACAGGAATACTCTCTCTCTCTAACTTAAGCATCATGTGACACTCGCCCACATTTCGGAGCACTACAATGCTCAATTATTTACTCAATTATGAGAGACTGTATATTCAATGTAAATAGAGTATTCTCGATTTTTGTATCATCTTTTATTAGAGTATCTAAAAAGTTAGAGTATTCTCGATTTTTGTTTTCTACTCGCACGAGTACACTCACTCAAATTTGAGAATCCACTGAAACTTGCTCTCATTTCGGAGCACGACAATACGCTATTTTTACGCTCGAATAAGAGAGGTTGGTTTTCTACTCGAGGGAGAAATCATAGTAGAATTCGAAATAGAGTAAAATTCTCTTTAATTTCGGAGCACTGGTTAGTCTAAGATTCAAATACGTACCTGCGAACAAACATGGATAGCTTAACTCATCCTGAGGACATATATAGAAATATGGTGCTTAATAATTTATATTTACTGCTCATCCTGACGGAGTAGACCACAAAATATGTGACAGTGATCAGTTTTGACCTTTTACTTTGTTTAGGGAGATAGGAAGAGAGAGAGAGAGAGGATGGGAGGGAGTAAAGTGGATAAGTGGTAGATTGGAGAGGTCCTCCCTTTATTCTCAGGCAATTAAGAGTAATGACGTTTATCTCATAACCCATGATATTGATATGCCTCGGTATCCTAGGAAACCTTATGATCCCACTGACCTTTTGGATTTAATAAAAAATAAATGATCGCCTCAATGACACCTTGGCTGTCTCATAACCGTCCATATCTTCTTTGCAGAAGACGTTATACCAGTCGCAAACAAATTAGGGCCAGAAAGATATGATCCGAATCCCCTTGACCATTAATCAAACATATCTGATTTTTCTACAAAGATGTGAGCCTTTCTATAGACCTGTTTTCATGTGTCACATGAAACATCTCCTCACATATCTCCTCACAAACCGAAATAGAATATTAAAATGGTGAGCATTGGCTGCTTGGAAGTGCTTTAGTTGCTTTGGATAGGATTTCAGTATTTTATACTACTTAAAAAGGAACCTTGGATCTCCTTCATTTTATGGTCCATCAACATGGGCAGGGAGGTCCTACGACTTTTTGGTATTCTGAAAAGTATATTCGGTATTATTTTTTTGTGTGTCCTTTTAAACTTCCCTGAAATCCACTGACCTCCTCTAAAACTCCCTCTTATATTACATATTCAGATTTTCCATAACATTTCCCAGGCAATAGCACACCCTTCTTCCTCTCTATCAAAGCCCTTATGTCTTATTCTCAATTTAATATCATAACTTTTCTCCTTCCTTAAGACCATCAACTTTAGCATCTCCAATGATCGACTTAAGCATCCCATTTGTTCCTCCTTCCCTTTTGAAGATACCTAATAAATAAATTTGCTATAGCAACCCGGGATGCAAACATTGACTCCATTAAGACACAGGAAACAAAGATACAAAGTCAACCCCAAGTACCACATAACGTATGAGTAATGGCATTTTGGCCAACCATCATGCGCCAGCATGAAATGGAAATTCACATTCTTCTGAAAAGTGTCTCTCTCTCTCTTTGTCTCCAAGTGTTTGCGTGTGTGTGTGTGTGCGTTTGACTTGAGAAATATGTGTGCAAAGTTTTTGGTTAGTCACAAGAGTTTTTAATGACTTCACAGGGAATAATTTAACGATTGTATTTTGAAAATTATGTCTCGAGGAGATTTTAGTGAGGAGGAGGGGAAGGGTCGGAGGGGATAAATATGTAATCGGAACCACAACATTTGTTGAACATATTTTTTGTATTAGGAATTTGAAATTTATGAGATGGGTGTTTGATGTCAGTGGAGGTTGGAGATGGTTAAGTGTGAAAGTCAATTTAGCTTATAAGGTAGGGGGGAGGTATATCCCAGGGTATTACTTGCTTAGAAAACCAAAGCTATAAACCAGAAACCAATGGTTTTTTTTGATAAAAGCATATGTTTACGTGGGCATAGATATGTGGGGGTTTTAGGTATCCTCTTTTAACACATTTTCCTTGTGAATTGAAGGGTTATCTTGAGTCGATTCTCATTTCGAACTAAACTCTGTTATTTAAGCTACAAGGCTTAACAATGCCTTGGCCTTTAAGAAATATCTAAAATCTTTAAACCTCCTTTTTCTTCTTCTTTTCTTTCTTTTGGTGACCCCAAACAAAAAGTGAAATGGAAACTGTTTGTGTATTCATTAGAATAAGAACATAATACAGAGATTCCAGCCATTGATTACGGTGATAATCTGGAAAAAGGGTTGCTTCTCCTTTCGAGGCCCATTAGGCCATCCAAGCAGCCCCACAAAACTGTGTGAGCCAAGCAAACTTGCCTTGGCTTTGGGATAACAAATCTTATTACCAAACTGGAATTCTTGGAAATTCTCCATAAATAATTGATAGAGAAAATTTAAAATTAAACATCTCCCCGTGGGCATATTAAATTCTTCGTGTTTTTTTCTCTCTCTCTATTTTTGTTGATTTGTAAATATTGATTTTATTTCGGTATTGCAGAAAAAAGCGAAAAGTAATAATAATACAAACTAACCGATTTTCTATCGTCAATTTTGTGCTGGTAACTTGGTTGGTGGCTGGAAATCCTATTTTGTGACAAGAAATTGAAAATTTTATAAAAATAGTCGTCATCATCATCGTCGTCGTCGTCGTTGATGTACTTTAACGGTTCCATGGTAAATACTCTCTCATACACACTCACTCACACACACACTCACATGTATGCTGCAAATCAACCATGCCAGGGATATGAACATTGAAAAATCTATTATTGACTATTTTGTGAAAATCACAGAATCATATGTGAGTTTTCAGGGCAAATACTACAATGAAATATCAACAATGTAGCATGGAGGTTAGGAGAGAGTGAGTACGCTCAAATAAAGAAAATAAGAGAAAATATTGTTCGTAATTGGAATCGAATGGGTAGAAAATTATTTCAATTGAATAATATTGGTTAATTTGACCTGAGGGATTTCCTACTGACGACTCGATTTGAATAGAATAATGTTACCTTTTGCCTCAGGGAATCAAAGGTACAAATTGTGGAGCAAAGTCTTAATATCTCCGAACGTTTGAGTCCCTTTAAAAGGTCAGATATCTTCTATGAGATCATGTAGTACCGAAAAGAGATTTATTATTATAGCAGTCCTATTGTATTTGCAGAGTGAACTTCAGTAACACAGTAGAACTCGCGAACTTGGGTCATCAGGTTGTTTTGATTACGATTTTATAATAATTATATTAAATGATCTTGAACCTACAACTTCCTTGGGGACAAAAAAGCTTTGCGGACCTCCCCACATAGGTACCTTCTGATTTTTTGGACTTCAAATTGGTTTCCTGGGGCTCAAGTTGTAAAGACTTGTTTTGCAAGTTATGACAGATAATTTTGGGTTGTATGCGCTTCATGGTACCACAAGAGTAGACCGATATATTTCATTTTCTCACCAGACCTTAAGTTAATAAAAAATTTTTGATGTGTGTAATTTGAAGAGAACCGGATGCTTATTTCGGATTTTATGATTGTTTTAGTTATTCAAAACTTTGACGCTTTGTGGAGAGGTACCAGAAGAAGTGGTCCGATCTCTACAATCATTTTAACAGGTCTTGTGGTGATATGAATATTGAGATGTGCCAAGTCTGAATGGCATTGGATTTTAATTTCGTGTTTTATAAGCTTCATGACCCTATTGTGGGGGAGGTACCAGAAGGTGTGAACCGATATACTCCGTCTTCACACCAAACCTTGGGTTATTAAAAATATTGTGATGTGTGTAATGTGAAGACAATCGGACTCTTACTTCAAATTTTATAAGAGTTTTAAATATTCAAAATTTTGACCATTTGTTTGGGAGGTACATGTTGGAGTGAACCGATATTGTCCATGTTTATACCTGACCTAGCATTGATGCAAATTTGCAAAGTTTGAGCTAAATGTTTATCCTTCTGTGCATTTAAATATTTTTGGACAATTACGACCTTTTGTAGGAGAGGTACCAGAAGAAGTGGACCGATATTGCCCATCTCCGAACTCGATCTAAGTTTGATAGTAATATCATGATGTACGAAGTTTGGACCAAATCAGATACTCCTTTGGAGAGTTATCGTGCACGCCAGCCAGAAAGACGGACGGATTTCAATGGAGCATATGTCCTGAAACGGATTTGGTCCAAAGAGACCTAGGGTCTTAAACCGTTACTTCGATGAAACACGATTTGAACTCTCTAGCCATATGGCTGACGATATTAAAACCCATTTCCTGTCTTTCAAACCAGCACTACTCTGATATTGTTGCCCTGCTTGATCTTTGGAAATCGTATGAAAAGGTCTGCTCTTATTTAGAATCTATGGGACCTCTAGCTATAAGACCTTCTAGTATTCTATACCATATTTTGAATTTGAGTATGAAAATCTGGAATCCTCCTAAAGATTAACTGATTGATATGAAAACGTTCATAGCTCTGTAAGTGTCCTCTGATTTCTTCTAATTGTTGAAAATATAGTCGGGTCTTTCCATATATTTTTTGATCCTTAAAAAAGGGTTGTTGTCATCCAAAATGTTCCTGGTTCTTAAAATTCTAAATGGTCCTTCAACAAGTATTCTCAGTTCTTAAACTACTCCATGGCCTTCCGAATAGCTTAACCTGGACTTGTAAAAGTGTTTATGATTTTTAAGAGTTCTCCTGGTGTCCCAAAGATATAATCAATTGAAAAAAAAAAAAAAATATGTTTGTCATTTGGTATTCTTCCGGTCTTCTGAAAGACCGCTTCGGTCTCCATTCTTATCTTTTTGATTTTTTAAATGACGTTAGATGCTCCAATAGAACTTCTGAACTGCTAAATAATCTTCAGGGCTTGTCAAAACCTATGTTAGTCGTTAAAAGTCCTTCACATTTTCCAAAATACCATTTGGACTCGTCCTTCAGATCCTTTTGTCCCTTTAGAAACTTTCCGACCCTCAAAACTCTTCTATAGCTCTTTGTAATCTTTAAGAAACTCATTTTTTCTTCCTTTTTGGTTTCCCATAAGATTTTCGGGACTTGAAGTTTCAATTTCCAAAAGTTTCTGTGGTCTTCCGAAAGGCTAAAGAAGTTTAAACCTCTTCCAAAAAATTCCGTCCTTCTTAAAACCCAAAATATCCTCTGGGCTTCAAATTGATCGCTTTATCTTCTAGAATATGTACTCATCTTCGTAAGAACTTTAGGTTTCAAAGGCTCTGATACTATAGACCTTACGGACATCATCAAGACCCTCGGATTTAAACAACATACCTTTCCGAAGACTTTCTGATATCCTATATGGCCTTCTGGTATCTTATGGCACTTTGGTTTCCAAAAAAACTCATCAATTCTGAAAATAACTTCAAGTATTTTAAATGACCTAGTGGTGTTCCAACGTTTGTTATTTTAATAGACTCTCTTTATCTCCTAAATCATTTGGTTCGTTTTCGGATCCTGTCAAAATTCTAGTGGTAGATTTTGTGGTCTTCTAAAATATCTCTTTGCGAATTATAAGTCCTCTGGTACCTTAAAAATTGTATGGTGACCTTCATACCTTCCTCAGGAAAAAATAAATGACCCCATAGTCATTAAATAATATCATGTTCATTTAAAATGTATATCTTGTAGGTTTTCCGATTCAGCCGCTTTTGCTCAAGTCCATTTTTCCCGAGTGTATGTTCACAGCATTAACACTCACCAAATGATACTTTTATTGTCTGTTGCAGAAAAAAGAAAGAAGAAATAAATGCAGAAATAGCAACAACAATAGTCATTTAGTCAGACAGGCAGTCAGTCAGGCAGCCAGTCATTGAAGAGTCATGGGAAACGTTCACTGATATTGTCAATAAAAATAAACATTGCAAGGCTACACACAGCAATGAAATCAAATATCGAATACCAAACTTGGATATTTTTGCAGTAAGAGAGGGGAGCGAGAGAGAGAGAGAGAATGGCCAAAGGGGGGAGATGCCTTGCATTAAATGCAATCCAAACATTGAGAAGCAAAACTAGCGGATGTGGACAAATAAAGCAGCAAGACTACTGCTGCTGCTCCTGCTGCAGTTGGTCGTCTACTACGGATGTCTGACAAACCAAACAGCAAATAACAGCGAAACAATATTTTCCCAAACGAATGAACATTTGCTGTGAAATTTTTCCAATAACCAGGCGGTGGTGTCACCGCATTATCACCCCCTTTGGACTGGCAATTGCATGCATCCTCCACGAGGCAGTGGTACTGGTGATGGTGGCAAGGATTTTTTTCGGCAGTTTTGCTTTGTGGTTTTCGATTTCGGAATTCCAGCGAAAAAAATGAATGCTAACTACACGTGGGTAACAACAAACAGTCAGTGATTTGTCATCCATCCATCTATTGCTCGCTCGCTGGCCATAACGGTCACATAAATAACGTTAACAATGCATTCAACCATGGCCGGCCAAATGGTCAGAAATGAGCATCCAAAAAACAAAAAAAACCAAAAAATACGAATGGGGTATTAATTGGTCAACCATTGGCAAGTGAGGGGGAAGATGTGCTAAAGATTGTCTTTCCGTTAAAAGTATTTTTTTTTTGCGGAAAATATTTTTAAATTTTTTATATGAAATTTTAAGGAACATTTTCCGGATTTTTTGAATGACCACAAAAGGAATGTTGGGAAATAAGTACACCTGTGTGTTGAGGTAAATGTTTACCTCAATTGGTTTTGAGGTGTCTCGTATCGAAATGACGTCCACAAAATAACACCTTTTTGTTATTTTTCCTGTTTTTTTTTTCTAAACTCTAAATGGCTGTTGCATCCCTCAACACAGGATGGGAGGTGCCAAAGAGGAGAACAAATAGAATTTTTAAAATTGTAAAAATCGATAGTGGTCTTTACATTGAAATAGGAAAATTTAAAAGATGGCATTATGATCTATGAAATATGATTTAAAGGACCTTCAAGAGGTCTTACATTCTAAGAATGTAGAGAACTTCTTATAAATATTGTGGAAATTCTTCTAGGGCAGTGAAAGAGAAATGTCGAAGCTTGGACAAGTTTTGTGTCGTTTACACACATGTATGGTTATTGACCATATTTGCCAGTACCAGCTCCGTGATCGTATGGTTTATTTGGACCATAGATGGCGCTCTATCTATAAAATCTGTAAATATAATAGATTTTCGATATCGAGAAGAGCTGTTATGGTTCATTTAGAGCAGATCATTTGTACAAGAGACCTTGTAGATTCCTTTTTTTAAATTGGACCTATTATAGATCCTCGGTGTTAGAAGACGTTCTCTGAGTTCCATTAAAAAAAACCATTTAGAAATGTCCTTCTCAAGAAAGACAAATCTTTATACATAGAAGATATTCTTTTTATAGGAGACGATCTTGGGCTTGTAGATCATATAGTTTCATGGAGGATCATCGAAGAATATTTGAAATAAGAAGACCTCTTTTTTAAAGAAGACTTTCTAATAATATCCTCAGATCTTACTTAGAGGTCATCTTTTCAAATAATAGCTTCAAAAATTTGAAACCTTCTTCAAGAGAGACTCTCCATAGGTCTACTTCTTACATAAGACCTTCTTATGAATTTCTTTTCAAAGAAAATATAATACAGGAGCCTCGTTTCTAGAAGACTTTTTAAGGTCCCTTTTCCAAGAAAATCTTTTCAAAATCTTAGAAAATATTTTAGGCTCGGATGATTTTCCTCCCATGGAACAGGGTGGTGGTCTTCTTTTTAAGAAAATCTTTAAAGAGAGCCTTGTAGAGATTCTCTTTTCAATTAAGAACTTCTATTGATCTTCGGTTTTAGAGGTCTGTGATCAAAATAACACTTTTTTTGAGTTGTTTTTTAATAAAGGCCTTACATAGGACCTTCTAGTGCTCTCTTTTTTAAAGAGGGCTTAGAATAGGTCTTCTGGGGAAAGGAAGATTTGCTATAACAATCTTTACTTAGAAAGTGTTCTTTTAAGTAGGTCTCTCTTATAGAAGGCCATGAAGAGGTTTTCTTGTCATAGAAGACTATGTAGAGGCTTTTGATTGATTTATTTAAAAAAGCCTCTTGAGATTTTCTTATTTACAGACGCTCTTCTGAAAGCCTTCTACATTTAAAGAAGGTATTCGAGAGGTGTTATTATGAAAGAATCTCCAGAATATCTTCTTCCATAATAAGATTTTCCAAAGGTTTTTCTTTGATGAAAGATCTTCCATGTGCCTTCTTTGATTATAAGTTATTTTTTTGCAAGGCCTTTTAGACGTTTTTTATTGTTTTTTTTTTTATAGCAGACCATTTAGAGGTTACCCTTCCACGAGGTCACCTGTTTCAGAAAGACTCTTTATAGAAAGAAAACTTTGAGAGGCCTTAAATTCAACGACGAAATTTGGAAATATTTCTTCAAATCATCCTCTTATAGGTGAATTTATTAGAACATTAAAGAGACCTCCTTTTTTATATATGGCCTACATATATTCATTTAAAAGACGAGGTGTCTTCTGATGACAGAGTGTCTATAGAGGACACCTGTTTATTCTAGGTGTCTTTTTTTACTCAAGACTTTCTTGATGCCTTTTTTATAGAAACCCTTCCGGAAAAATCTCTTCTGTCAAAATATCTATTTTCGATGGACTTCTATTCATAAATTATAAATTTCCCATTATCTCAAATTTTAGAAAGGAGGATATTTTGGGGAATTGCAACCCATAACGATTCAATCCCCTGTAGCTGTGCCAACCTGCACTATTTTCCTCAAATATCTCTGGAATTGCAATGCCTCAAATGATGTTACGAATTTTGCTGGCCTCCCCCAATTCTAGATGGGACTGTGCGGCAAATGTCTAAAATAAGTCGATACAACACCCATACGAACACTTATACGCACACACACATGCATAGTTATCAAAATGCAAACAGATTCCCATCAAATCATTCCCCCTACGTTTACATCTCAAGTGAGGGAGAGGGAAAAACAGCAAATCGAAATTGTTGCCAAAACGAAAAGACGAATGAACACAAGAAAGGCATAGACAAGATATCCATTTTTAGTGTTAGTTTCCATTTTCATCTTCTTTTTCGTTTTTCCGTTTCGCCTTTACACTTCACTTGATATGTTGAAGATACGTTTTTATTGCAAATACTTTACACAGATTATTTTGGGGAATTCTAGCAATTTGTTGGAAATTAAAGGTCTGTTTTCGTCTAACGAAACTAATATCCTGCGATATAAAGTTCCATGCGAGGTCAGGCGAGCAGAAAGAGGAGGGAGGAGAAAGAGAAAATGCAAAGAAACCATACAAAATGGAGGAAAAATCAAACTTTATTTCCCAATATCTCTGAGTTGCTGTTTGTGGACTTCGTTCGCCCCATTCGGTTTGGGAAATGTATACTTTGGGATTATGGGGATTCATGTCAGGAGATATATCACGGGGAAGGATTAGTTGAGGTCATATATGTGTGTAATGAAACCAGAAAAAGAAACAAAAATAAATACAGCACAAATAAGTTCGATTATTTTGATAAGTTTTGAAGGCATTTGAGGGATTTGTGTGAGATGTACAATCTCGAAGGAACGACGGTGGCCGTGGAAAAGTGTTTCTCTTTGACATCAAGGGGCTTATAAATATTATTGGAGATTTGAAAACACATTTTATAATTATGATTTTTAAAGACCATGGACTATTAAAAGTGTTGTTTAGCAGTCCATATTCCAAGTATGTCCAGTTAGAATTGTTCTAAGGGAGGAATATAAATTTAAATCGGAGTATGAAAGCTTAATTTTTGGAGACCCACAAATGCCTCAACTGAAATATTTGAGTTATATCTTGAAGTGGTGTAGTTCACCTATTTGAATTAATAGAGCGTATGACTAACAACGCACCGATATCACGTATACGACCCTTGTACCACCTTTTTATACCTTCAGTCATATGGCAGAGATGGGTATATATAATTTGATACGGCCAAAACGTGCCTATTCGAAATAACGGTTTTGGTCCCTAGGTCTCTTTGGACCAAATCCGTTTCAGGACATTTGGAGTCGCCCTAGCGATGTCCGTCCGTCTGCTCATCTCTCTCCCATAAAATGGGAAAAATATATTTTTTGCACAGAAAAAGAAATGATGATCCAATTTTACTCCAACTTTGCAAAACCTAATAGTAGAATCTTATACTCTTATAAAATATGATTTAAGAGTCCGATTGTCTTCGAATTACACACATCACAATATTTTTATTTACCCAAGGACTGGTATGAAGATGGAATGTATCGATCCACTCCTTCTGACGCCTACCCCACAAAGGGACAACATTCTGAATATCCATGAATCTCATAAAACGCGAAAAAGAAATCCATTCCAGATTGGTAAATCTCAATATTTCCGTCAACACAAGATCTGTTATAAAGATGGTACAGATTGGATCATGCCTTCTGGTGCCTCTCCCACAAACGTCCAAAGCTTTGAATAACCAAAACGGTTATAAAATCCGAAATAAACATCCGGTTCTCTTCATCTTTTACACATCCCATTATTTCTACTAAGAGAAGATCTGCTGTGAAGATGGAATATATCGTCCCACTACTTTTGGAACCCCCCACAAATGTTCACAATTTTGAACAATTATAACTCTTATAAAATATGAAGAAAGAGTCCGATTGTCTTCAAATTACACACATCACAATATTTATATTAACACAAGAACTGGTGTGAAGATGGAATATATCGGTCCACTCCTTCTGGTACCTCCCCCACAAGGGGTCAGAGTTTTGAATAATCAAAACGATTATAAAATCCGAAATAAGGATCCGGTTCTCTTCATATGTCACACATTCCATTATTTCTACTAATACACGATCTGCTGTGAAGGTGGGATGTATCGGTCCACTAATTCAGGTACCTCTCCTACAAAGGATGGATGGCTATTCCAAGTTTTTGAAGCTCGTAAAACTCTAAATGAGTATCTGATTCTCTTAAAATTTCACACAGTACATTATTTCTACTAATACAAGATTTTCTGTGAAGATGGGTTATATCGGTCCACTTCTTCTGGTATCTCCCCCACGGAGGGTAAACATTTTGAATATCCCTGAAGCTCATAAAACACGAAATTAAAATCCAATTCTATTCAGCATTTGGTATATCTCCATATTTCTATAAACACAAGATATGCTGTAGAGATGGTAGAGATCGGACAATTTCTTCTTGATCCTCCCCCACATAGGGTTCAAGATTTTGAAAAACAAAACGCTCAAAGGAACCGTAATATGCATAGAACCCTCTTTAATTTTCACACATACAAATATTTTCAGTAACACAGGATTAGTCGCGAAGATAATATACATATATCTGACAACCCCTTTTGGTACCTCACCCACAAAAGGGTTACAATTTTCAGTACTTATATCTGTCACAACTTGTGAAACATGTCAGCGATTCTTTACAATCCTCTACATCTAAATATTTCTATCAACCAGAAACCTGAGATGAATATGGAATTTATGATTTCGCTTAAAACCGAATATAAATGTTCGATTTTTTTTGTATCTTTTCCCATACCAATATTTTTATTTGTATTAGATGAAGTATGAAAATGGAATACATCGGTCGACTATATCTGGTATCTCATGCACATTTTAACATTTTCTAAAAATTGTCATATATCTCATATAAAGAGAAGGAAGTAACCAATATAGGCAAAACCTGGCACTTCGCAATATTTATATCATATTTACTTAGGTCCGATAAGAAATGGACAATATTGTCCTATGATTTGGGAACCTACTCCATAGAGGCTCAACAATTTAAATAATCATAGCAGAAGTCAAAATATATGTAAATAATCGAATATTGGCCGAGGGTATTCATCTGTCGGCAAAGCCGTCTGATACTTAACTTGTTAATTAAAAATTTAATTAAAAACACGTCTCAATTTTAAAGAATTTTCTAATCAAAATTGAAGCACTTTAAAATTGTTTTTATTGGCGAAAAATTTCCTCAAAACTTTTCCCATTCCCATTTAACATCCAAAAACCAAATTTCTAAAAAAACAACAGGATTTTAATGAGCCAAAACATTGTTTCGAAAAATGTGCAAACTTAAGATTGCCTTTAAAGAAATTCTTCTTCTTTGAGGTTTGATAATGAGATCAACAAGTTCGAATGAGAACACACAAAATAAAAAAAAAAAAACATGGTAACAAGTGATGATTAAATAAATTAATTTTTGCTGGAAAAGGCAGCCCAAAACACTTTGATTGGCAAATGATGTCCATCCATGGGAATGGAATGACCATTGGCGCCAAAAATCTATTTTTCAACATTAGCCATTTATTCATTTAGTTTAAAGACTAATGAGCTGGTGGGCCGAAATTTAATCAAAGAAAAATTAATAAAAAAACACACAACAACAGAAAACCGAAAGCCACAACAATTTGTGAACAACTGTTGACCACCATGAATAATGATTATTAACGAGATAAATAAAGGAACTTATTAAAAAAATTCTCATCATCTAGATTTCTTTGTGGCAGTCTCAGTGTCTATCTGTCCGTCAGTCTGCTGTCTCTGCCGTGCCATCATTTAACACCGGCAGACTGGCCACATAGCTGCTGTCGTTTGAGTTATGGGTTTGCCTCTGGTCACACACTCTCTGTGACAGGGTGGCTATGACTAGCTAGTTGGCCTTTTTTCCTTTGTTTTGTTGTTGATTTTTTTTTTTGATTGTGGTCAGGACCACCAACGCAACCGCAACAATTAATTTCAATTTTGTTGTTTATTTGCCTGGTCAATGGCTGAGTTTGGTAGCTGTGGCTTATTTGTTTATTCTCTCCCAGACCAAACATGGCATGAGGAGAAAATTCTCTTTGTTTTGAGTTTGAGTTAGACTCAGAGAGGAGCTTTATGTGAACTTAATCAATTAAAGCTAAGGAAATTTCTAACTAAACTTAGTTTTGGAAATTTCATAAAAAATGGTTTATAAATATTTTGTTTAAATTCAACATTGTATAATTCAACATAGTTTAAATTCAAATGCTTTTATTGTAAATTCATATTTTTTATTCATCTCACTATTGAATAAAATAAAATGTTACATCTTTCCTCCTGAATGCCTCTGATGAAGTACCATGTCGTTATACGGGGGTTTCAATGGTTATTCCAATAAAAAAAATGCAACTCCTCCATTTAATACGCACCAAACCAACAACCCACTCGAACAAAAAAATACCAAACCATTGTCCAATTCATTGCAATTCATTTGATTGTTTGTTTCCCGAAAATGGAGAGAGAGCGGCACTGACTTTTTTTTGAGGGGGGGAAATGACTCGATTCGTTGTACCAATAAACGGAAACGGAAATGCCAAGCATTTCAACAGCAAAATCATCCGAATATATTAAATGTACACAATGGTTGTTGTTATTGTTGTTGCTGCTGTTTTTGTTGGTATCTGAACAACGGATTTTATTTTCCAATTAGACTAATTGAATCAAGAAATAGCATGGACCGAATATAAATCAAGTGAAGTTGGGGAAAAAAATAACGAAACTATTGTGCTGTGGGAGTTGCTATTTGAATTATTGTTAAATTTTCATATTTGTAGTTTTTTTTAGTTTTTGATGAGCAGTTCTTTTGAACGTACAATTTATTTATTAATTACTTTAGTTTTTTTACTTTTTTTTTTGAGAAAATCGCCTCGAAGGAAGAAGGAAACTTAAAATGGATTTTCCATTTATTTTTTTTATTTTTTCGGTTTTGTCGACGGTTTCAATTCGAATCTGACCTAAATCTCATATAAATATCACAAGAAATATTGATTTGTACCAAGTCTGAAAGGAATCGGATGTAAATTTCGCGTTTTATGAGGTCCATTGATATTCAAAATTCTAAACGTTGGTGGGGGAGGTACCTGAACCGATATATTCCACCTTCACAGCAGATCTTGTGTTAGTTGATGATGAATGAATTGTGAAGTGAACCTGATTCATATTTCGGATTTTATAATCGTTTTGATCATTCCAAACTTTGACCCTTTGTGAGGGAGTAACCAGAAGAAATGTTCCGAGCTCTATTATTTTTATAACACATCTTGTCCGAATGGAAATATTAAGATTTGACAAGTTTGAATGGAACCGGGTGTTTATTTCGCGTTTTATGACTTTCATGGGTACTGAAAATGTTGACCCTTTGTAAGGAAGGTACCAGAATGAGGGGACCGATATATTTCATCTCCACACCAGACCTTGGGGAAATAGAAATATTGTGATCTGTTTAATTTGAAGACAATCGGACTCATACATCACATTTTATAAGAGTTTATAATGGAGTGGTCCGATATTGTCCATTTCCTCACCTGATGTAGCACTGATGCAAATATTAGGATTTGCAAAGTTGGAGCAAATCGAAATATTCTTTCTCTTTCTGTGCAGTAAGGCTAAGGATATAATAATACTTAAAATTTTAAAAATCCACAATTATACATTTTAGGAATTCTTGAGGGTTCTTAAAAATTCTCAATAAAGACTTAAAACAAATAAATCTCTAACCATGGCTTAAAAAAATCTATTTTTTTATTAATTAAATATTATGAATTTAAAGATTTGTGGATCCTTTCAAATACTCAATCATGGCCCAGAAAAATTTATTCAAAAAATGCATTCTACAAAGATTTACAATGGGGTCCTAAACTTTCTTCAAAAAAAAAAAAAAAAAAAAAATTCACAATTATAAATTTTGGTATCTTTATAAGGACGCTCAAAAACTTCTCCATAATGGCTCGGAATATCATCCAAAAAAAAAAAAAAAAAAATAAATAAATAAATAAATAAATAAATATAAATATATACAATTATATATTTGAAAGATCCTTATAGGACCTTCAAAATCCACTATCATGGCTCAGAAAATGCTCCAAAAAATATTCCTTTAAATGAGAACACCCCATCTTGGAGAGTTCCTTCCTTGGCTCAATGACATCCTGTAATTGTAGTATTCAACAAAATTCCACAATGAAGAGGTATACCTTTTAATATCGATTTTTTCTAATCCCAGACTGATTTATGTTCAGAACGCAGGTGACAATATTTTTTTTATTTAATTAAAATGATAATAATAATAATAGCTGCCATAGACAGCCCAATGGAGCGTATGATGAATGTCATCATTAATGTTCGTCAGACGCCCCTTAGAATAGGAAAGCAAAACAATTTAAAATTGTTATTGTAAACATTTATCTCGTTTGCTTCCACTTCTAACACAATTCTCTAAATACAATTACACCCAGAATCCATCATCAAGGTAAAACAAATGCGTGTGTCCTTCTATTGCAGAAAATATGATTTCCACGCCTTGTTATTTCTTTTTGTTTTATTCAACTGCTCGAACAAAACTTTTCAATTTATTTCCCTTGTAACTGCATTGTCTGTTCTGTCTGTCTGGCATATTGCTTGATTTTATTCAAGGTATGAAAGGAAGGACGAACTCAAGATAAATCCTCAAAAAAATAGAAAATGTAAGGACAGAGAAAAATAAAAAAAAACTTAAAAACTGGACCCTACGGCACACGGCCAAAGAAACACAACTTCTTTGCGACAAAAAGAAACCCCGGTTTTATCCTAAGACTTTAAATAGTCTTTGGCAGAGGAAAGAATATCAGAAGAAGATATGAAAAAATGCCTCAGGTGTTGGTTATAAAATTTTTCATTGAATTCCCAAACATGATGGGAATATTTAATATTTTGTTACGTTCCAATGTTGTGTGTATTGATGTCATTGCAGGTCATGTGAGTAATATTGAAAATGCAAGACAAAGTATAGGAGGTATTTAAAGGCCAAACACGATGTGAGGAGGTTATCGTGGCGATTCAGGGATAAACATATTATGCGAGGTTTAAGCAGAATAAATATTAATGGGGTATTGACAAAAAATGCGAAAATTTTGAAAAATAAATAATTGTAGCCTCATTGCTAAATACAAGGTGAGATAAAAAAAACTGCAACAAAGTCAAACGCCACAATTTTTATATTTTTTTTTTAATTTTGTTGAATGGCAGCAAAAAATGTCGGAAAAAGCATCAAATTTTAGAATAAGTTTAGATCTGTTCGAATTGGCCACCTTTGGCACGAATTATGGTCTTCAAACGTCACACGCTGCCCGAATGTTGCTCTGTGGTATTTTGGCCCATTCCCGGCGAAGCGCTTGCTTGAGGTGATCGACACATTGGTAATTTTTAGTGCCAACCGTGATTTCCAAAATACTCCAGACACAATAGACCAATGGGTTTTCGGAGATTTTGGTGGCCATTGTGCGCTGGAAATAAAGCGAGGAACCTCATTTCGTAAACATTCTTGGGTGGCGCGTGCTGAGTGCGATGGTGCTGAGTCCTGTTGGAATGTTCAAGGTCTGCGGCCAAAATGTTTGCGTGCCCAAGGCTTTAATACAACCTCCAGAATATTTTCGTGATAATATTTGGCATTTATTCTGATGCCACGGTCGATTAATACGAGCGGAGAGCGACCATCGTCTGTTATGGCGGCCTACACCATCACCATAGCTGGCGCTTGAGTTCTGGTGGCCAACCGAAGGGGCACATTTTCAGCTGACCTCTTGGGCAAGTGAACACGAGCGGATCATTTTGTTGGTCTACAAACTGCTGGACAACGAATGTTTTCTCATCGGAGAAAACCAAATTCGGCTTCGGCAATTCACCACTATTGGCCAAGCGAAGCAAATCTTTAGCTCTTTGCTCAATGGCTTTACCCCGAGCTCATTTTTCAATATTTGCCGAATGGAAGATTGCAATATGTTCAGCTTACGATCCATTTTCGGCCACTGCGACGCGGGGCTTCGATCAAGTCGCTTCTTTACTTTTCGAAACATTTCTGCTGATGTTGCTGTTTGCTTCCGTCTACTTCCTACGCTACCATCGAGCGATGACGGTAAAGAGCGATGGTACGAGACACAAAATATTTATTCACTTTTAAATGCGGGAGAGCTCTAACGATAGCCACTTGTGGTTCTCCAACCAAATATAAAGAAATCACACTATCGCGCTTGAATTCAATTACGAATAACTTTTTTTCTGGAAAGTTCTCACCAAGAGGCTTTTGTACGCTTGTAAACAATACAATGAGCTGTCACTGGCATAATTTTAACAGCTATCGGACGAGTGGCTTAGAAATGACAGCTGTCTGAAGTTGTTTGCATTTTTTTTTCATCTCACCATGTATTGATAAAAACTACGAAAAAGTGTTCTCTAAGAATGGGGAAAACTGCTGTTTTAACAAAATAATGGAGAACAATCAATTGTTATTCAGCGTAGCCTCAGGCTAAATATATTGTTCGTAGGGCATGGCGTATGATTGACATCTTTGTATTTAGGCATCATACGTCTACTGGAGCACATTTTTATTTGAAATTGTGGTTTATGGCAAAAGTTTAAAAAAAAACTTAATTTCAATGTACCCTCTGACAACATGGGAACGCAACAAATGTCAATGATTGATGAAGCCCCCCCCAAGTCATCAAACTCATTAATAAATTTCTTATCAGACCACAATTTAAATTGATTTCTATTCATAGCAGGGAAATTGATTGCCCAGCTGATAATAGCTGTGATAACCACAAATAGATTGTCTCACAATTGCCACATCAATTTCCCCGAGGGCGGATTAACATATTTTTAGCAAACTTCCTGCCCTTCCCCCAGAAAAAAGGTAAACAATTTACATAACCAAACAGTTTTCATTCATGGCATGACATCTCATTGTTACCCATTTGACTTCAATTCTTGGTTCATTAAAAAACTTGACTCCCCTGTCAATTATTTCCCCCAAACAATGGAGAACTTTACTTCGTTACTCTCCATTTCTGCAATCCATCTTGCAAATGTTCGCTTGCCGACTTGCTACTTTGCCACATTACAATTTATCTGTGATTGACGCACTTGCTCACATCACTTGGATGTGGATGGCCACGACGATGATGGACAAGTGTTGCAAAGATTTTGTGGCTTTTGTGTTGACAAAAAATCACAGACTGAGAATATATGACACACTCATACTCACACACAATAGGAAAAAACAACTGAATAAACGACAAAGTCAACAGAAAGAAAAATCAATAACTGACTTAAAGTTAATCTCATTCAATATCAAAAGACCCGATGGAAAAAACCCCAGAACAGCAACAATGTTGCCTAGCTCATACTGTCGTCGTCTTTTTTTCTGTCGATATTTATAGACTTCCGAAATCAAAGTACATTTGTATGCACATCCATGTACATGGAACATATTTCGTTATATCACCATTACACACATACCGACACATACACACGCACACACTCATGCAGTGGATTTTGGCTCAGTACAGTTTGGCCATGTGTTTCCGGTATAAGTACGCACAGCCATTCCCACACACAATCGCACCCACTCACAGCCATCTGTATTTCAGGAAGAAAGATTGCCACAATTTATTTTGGGAACAAGACCCATTGTTCTCGGCTCCCATATTTGCTTACATTGTTCGCTTTTTAGTGTTCTAGGAGCAAGATATATCGGAGTGGGTGTGTATGTGTGCGCTATGGTATCTAAAGATTAAATCGAGCAGAATATCTGTGTCTTTGGGAAAAGATTCTATTGCAATTATAGCTGGAGGGATACTTGCATTATATTCTTGGCTGATTTGTGAGAATTTCCAAAATAATTACTAAAGCACTTGAATATGCTTAGGACAGGGAAAAGTTTTGATTCACAGTTGATTCGGAAATGTGTCGTTAGGAATTGAGTACAATATCTGTTAATAATAACACTGAAACATGGCCAACAAATTCTAGGTCAGTTGTCATGGAGTCATTACATGGGTCATTAGAGAACCCTGTCTTTAACTCTCTTTAAAATCTACTACCTTTAAAGAGAAAGGTTTCCTTTAAAAAATCGCGGCTAGAAAGTAGAAAGACAATCTAAGAGATTCATGACTTTTATTTTGAAAAATGTCCTCAATTTGATAAACGTCCTTAAAAATTCACGTATAGAATATTGAGAGATATCCTTACAAATCCCGGATTTTATATTGAAGTGTGTCATCAAGAATCAATTTCTCCAAAATCTGAAAATTTCATTGAAAATCCACTGGTTTAACTTGTGAAACTTATTCTTAAAAATCGTTGGCATAAACTTTAAAATTAAGATTCAAAGTTCAAAAATCCACGATTCTGAAGCAGAAGAATTTAACGCTTAACAATGAAAAAAAATTTGAAAAATCTACCAATTTAAGAATTTTTTTTTCAAATGTAAGTTTACTAAAATTGAGCTCGTGGTCTTTGTTGTTTTTTAATGATATTTATTTATTATTTTCGATATTTCGTCCTCCGACGAAGAATATTTTCAAAAATCCACACCCAAAGCCATGGTGCCTTGTGCAACCTATTCTTTAACAATTAACTTTCAAAATTCAGTTAATGGCATTTTATAGTCCTTGGAAAATCCTTTAGGAATATTTTTAAAAATCCACGTCCAAGGATTTAAAAGTCATTCGAAAAATCGAGAGTATTTTGAAATAACTTTTAAAAATCCACGTCCAAGGAATTTTATAGTTCTTTGGAAAAGGACTCTGAGCATATTTTAGAAAATCTACGTCCAAGGAATTGATAGTCCTTTAAAACCTTTTATTTAAAAATCCACGTCCAAGGATTTGATAGTCCTTTAAAACCTTTTATTTAAACATCCACGTCCAAGGATTTCATAGTCCTTTAAAACCTTTTTTTAAATCCACGTTCAAGGATTTGATAGTTCTTTAAAACCCTTTATTTAAAAATGCACGCTCAGGCTCTTGATAGTCCTATTAAAATTTCCAAGAATTGTATAATCCTTTAAGGAAAAATTCTAAAAATTAACATCCAGATATTTGATAGTCCTTTGAAATAGAATTTTATTGATATTTGAGAAATTTGAGAAATCCACGCCTTTAAGTCCTGGAAAATCATTTTATCAAAATCTAAGTGTATATCTTTTTTCAGTCAATTCTTAAAACAATCCACGTCCATAGACTTAAAGTCCTGTGTAACCTATATCTTAAAAATCTACATCCACTGATAGTCCTGCGAATTTTTTTCTTAAAAATTGCGATACGAAATAAGCTACGAAGTCCTTTGGTCCAAAAAAAGTCCTGTGTAACCTATTTCTTAAAATCTACATCCAATGATAGTCCTGTGAATTGTTTTCTTAAAAACTGCGATACGAAATAAGCTACGAAGTCCTTTGGTCCAAAATTCTTTAATACAAAGTATGTCCAGAGCCTTCAAGTCCTGTATAAATGCTTGTAAAAAAAATCTTTGTGTAAATCCTTGAAGTCCTGCGCAACTTATTCCTTAGAATCCTTTAAATCCTTTGACCAAAAATATTTAAGAAATTTACCTTCGGAGCCTTAATGTGTTGCAACTCATCTGTTAAAGTCCTTGAAGTTCTCTTATAAAAGTCCTTTGGTAAAAAATTCTTTAAAAATCCACGCCCAAGGCTTTGATATCCTTCGATAAGATTTTTTTTTAAAAGGCTCACTTAAGGCTGAGAACTCTTTTTATATGAAATCCTTAAAAAAATCACTCCCAAGGATCTGAAGCCCTTTGGTAGTAAATTTTTTAAAATTCCACGCCTAAGGCTTTGATGTCCTTTGATAAAAAATTTTAAAGAGTCTTGATACAAAAATCTTAAGGAATGCTTAAATGTTAAGTCCTTTGATAACAATAACAATAACAAGTGATTGTCCATAGCATTTATAGCACTAAGAACACTATTTCGAAACATCCAAGTCCAGAGCCTTACTAGTTCTTTGAAAAAGCTTCCTTTAAGAGTCCATGACTTGATAGTCCTAGAAAACTTTTGTTTAGAAATCATTTACAGATCCTTAAAGTCCTTTGATAATTATCCCTTTCAAAGCTTTTCTTTAACAATTGAAATCCGGAACCCTGATAATTCTAAGAAAATTTTTGTTTAAAAATTAATTTCCAATCCTGGAAGTCCTTTAAAAAATATTAAAAAAATTTAGGTCCTGAACCTTATTCGTCCTTTGAACCTCTCTCTCTCTCTGTGATTTTAGATTAATTTGGATTTTTTTAAAACATTTTCTGACCTCCATTTTGCCACTTTCCCCTCTTCAATCTAATTTTAACATGAATTTGAAATTTCATCATCCTTATCAGAATTTTACATTCTTCACTCATTCAATTTTCTCAATATTTTCAGCGAAAAATAAGAAACTTTTTTTCGGTTTGGTGTTGTTGTAATGGTTCAATGGAAATTTCAAATTTCAGCAAATGCGAAACACAAACATGAAAAGTTTCTGAGTTTATTTTGTGTTTAAAATAGAACCACCACCGATGCACAATCCAGCAGAGCTAGTTTAGCGTTTCAGGAGAAGAAGAACTACAACCAATACAACCACAAACTGATATCATGGCATGAAGAGAGTGTGTGTGTGTAGCTGGGTTTTGTGGAGGCAGCCTTAAAAAGCCAGGCAGTGTTGCAAGTTAGTCAATTTTAGCAGCACCAGCAGTAGTTGCAGCTGCCAACTTCTATCCTTCTTTTTTCCTTTTTTTCCGTTGCTGCTCATTTAATAACATTTCTCTTCACTACCCAATTTTTTGGCAAAATGCAATTTTTTCTGTTTTCGTTTCTGTTTCTTTTTTTCCTAAAAAGCTGTGGTCGGAGCTCATAAATCTTGTAAAACTAAAACTAAACTTTAACTTGAAAAGAAAAGCGAAATGCTGCTGGGTTATTTTTCTTGGCTTTTCGTTTATCTTTGCCTGCGAGATAATGAAATGATGATGCAAAGAAGGGGCGGGGAAAGGGTAAGGATAAATGTATCTTTGCCTTAATTCAAATCCTTGCAATTGTTTTACATTTTGAGTAAAGCTCGGATGGTTGTTTTTTTTGGTTTTTTGGGTTTTGTAGTTCTGCGTTTTAGCAGTTCTTATCGCTGGCGGTGAAAAGTTTTCCATCGCCCACAACAACAGCATTGTTCGCAGCAGCAGCCAACCTCAACTTGTTAGTGTTTTATAATCATTTGTGCAAAATGTTGATAAGTGCGTGACATTGTGTAGATGGGGAGGGGGGGGGGGGTTGTATTTTGTATCTTTGGATTCTAGCTGGAGCCAGCTCGAAGTTTGAAGAATATAAGTTTGAATTTCGTGTTTGGAATTAATTGTTGGTAATTTTGGCGAATCAGCTTTTTGAATTGGTTAAATTGTTATTTAACATGGAATTCAATCGATGGGTGGATTTTTGGATGTAATCCAGGTCCAGCTATGAAAATCAAATATTTTAAATAATTTCTCTTTATTCCATGGACATAAAAATCGTTAAAGATTATTGGTCCTTGTCTTAGATTCCTTGGTCAATATCTCTCGATTAAATTACTTTTTAATGATGGTGTTGAAATATATGGCTATTATTTTCTTTGGAAAATATTCCTTATCAGGTCACAATATATCCATTAGCTTCTGGTTTAACATTGAAAGCAGTGACTATTATTTTGGCACATTCGCACTTTGTGTGTGGTGATCAGTCACATAGCTCCAACTTTCAACAGCAAAAATTTTACATGAGCAACTTTTTTAACCCCAAAAATATTTTGCCACATTGTTTATGAGAATTTCATAGTTCCAGCTATTGCAAAAATTATGCAGTTGGATTAAAAGTTGCTGTAACAAAATTTTAGGCGAGATTGATAAACAAGACGTGGAAGTAGAGAACAAAGGATTAGCATAATTTAAGGATTAAAGGATGATTTTTTGATTTTAGGTGATACAGATCTGTGGTAAGTTTTGAAGCTTTAGGAAAGAGAGAAGGGCAAGCGGAAGGAGGTATTTTTAAATTTAAACTAACAGGGGACATTTGTTAGTTTAAATTTAAAAATACCTCCTTCCGCTTGCCCTTCTCCCTTTCCTAAAGCTTCAAAACTTTGGTTAGTGAAGGGTTCATACAAATCGAAAGTAGAACATCAACGGATTTTAAAATCAAAAATGTATTAATTTCACATAATCCTATATTGTAATTCCGTAGATCGTACACGGTACCCATATTGGTACACCATCAGCTTCATTATAAAATAAAACAGTCAGAAAAGGTCATAAGTCGGGCATGCGCACTCTACAGGGTGAGGTGAGAAACTGCAACCAACTTCAGACTGCGGTCATTTCTAAACCACTCGTCCGACAGCTCTTAAACTTATTCCAAAGACAGCTCATGATGTTGTTTACAAGCGTACAAAAGCATTTTGGTGAGAATTTTTCAGCAAAAAAGTTATTCGTGATGGAATTCAAGCGTGATAGAGTGATTTCTTTATATTTGGCTGGAAAACCAACAACCTAAAGTGGCTATCGTTTAGAACACTCCAGCATTTAAATGTGAATAAATATTTTCTGTCTCGTACCATCGCTCTTTACCGTGATCGCACGATGGTAACGTAGCCCGACGTCAAGGAAGTGGACGCAAGAAAACAGCAACATCAGCAGATATGCTTCGAAAAGTAAAGAAGCGACTTGATCGAAACCCAAGTCGCAGTGGCCGAAAAATGGCTCGCATATCGCAATAAAACATATCGCAATATTCCATTCGGCAAATTTTCAATATGAGCACAGGGTAAAGCCATGAAAATTTCAAAAAGTGTAAGAACTTACCACGCAACCGAAAGAAAATAGACTCAGAAGGGCTAAAGATTTGCTTCTTGGAGTTGCATGACCGAAAGTGGTGAACTGCCGAATTTGGTTTTCTACGCCTCCGATGAGAAAAGATTCGTTGTCCAGCAGTTTTTAAACAAACAAAATGATCCGCTCGTGTTTACTTGCCAAAGAGGTCAGCTGAAAATGTGCACCTTCGGTTGGCCAGCAGCTCAAGAACTCAAGCGCCGGTGATGGTGTGGGCCGCCATTACAGCCGATGGTCACTCTCGGCTCGTATTTATCGACTGGGGCATTAGAATAAATGCCGAATATTATTGAGAAACATTTTCTGGAGGGTGTATTAAAGCCTCGGGCTCGCAAACATTTTGGCCGCATACCTCGGAAATTCCAACAGGACTCAGCACCATTGCACTCATCACGTGCCACCCAAGAATGGTTACAAAATTAGGTCCCTCGCTTCATTTCCAGCACACAATGGCTACCAAAATCTCCGGATACCAATCCGTTGGGCTATTGTGTCTGGAGTATTTTGGAAAGCAAGGTACTGAATAATACCAAAGTGTCGATCACCTCAAGCAAGCGCTTCGCCGGGAATGGACCAAAATACCGCAGAGCAACATTCGGGCAGTGTGTGACGGTTTCATTGGCCGTTCGAAGGCCATAATTCGTGCCAAAGCAGGTCAATTCGATCAAATCTAAACATATTCTAAAATTTTCCTATTTTTACTTATTTACTTATTTTTCTATTTCCGAATTTTTTTTGCTTTCGTTCAATAAAATTTTAAAAAAAATCTTAAAATTAGGGCGTTTGACTTTGTTGCAGTTTTTTTTAGAATAAATGCCGAATATTATTGAGAAACATTTTCTGGAGGGTGTATTAAAGCCTCGGGCTCGCAAACATTTTGGCCGCATACCTCGGAAATTCCAACAGGACTCAGCACCATTGCACTCATCACGTGCCACCCAAGAATGGTTACAAAATTAGGTCCCTCGCTTCATTTCCAGCACACAATGGCTACCAAAATCTCCGGATACCTATCCGTTGGGCTATTGTGTCTGGAGTATTTTGGAAAGCAAGGTACTGAATAATACCAAAGTGTCGATCACCTCAAGCAAGCGCTTCGCCGGGAATGGACCAAAATACCGCAGAGCAACATTCGGGCAGTGTGTGACGGTTTCATTGGCCGTTCGAAGGCCATAATTCGTGCCAAAGCAGGTCAATTCGATCAAATCTAAACATATTCTAAAATTTTCCTATTTTTACTTATTTACTTATTTTTCTATTTCCGAATTTTTTTTGCTTTCGTTCAATAAAATTTTAAAAAAAATCTTAAAATTAGGGCGTTTGACTTTGTTGCAGTTTTTTTTTATCTCACCCTGCATACCTTCCGGATATAATCCGTTTGTTTTCTCAGTGATTAAACGAATCAAATATTTTCAGCTTTCATCTGGTTTTCGGAACACAAAGCTATCTGAGTATATCCAATGTGTATCGACTATACGAGCGAAGAATATATTTATATGACAGTTTTAATAAGACCTTTCTATTATGGCTTAATGATTTTTATTCTAGGCCTTCCTAATTTATGCCTGCATTATTGACCTAATTCATTGAAGATGTCCATGATAAGTTATATTTCCGAGAAACTTTCTACATATCCATTGACCTTTCGAACATTTCTCTCGATTTTCATTTTCCATTGAAAATCCATCCACATAATAAACAAACAATTAATAAAGATTTCAACCAAATCCCGATGCATTCAAGCAAAAAACTTACCCCCTTTCAAAGCCGAAAGTAATGGTAATTTACTGCAATTTTTATCGGGTTTATTGCTTAAGCCATTCCAAAATCCCCTGCCTTTTCAATAATGCATTGAAGCGTGTGCACTATTTTCAAAATAAATAAAATTGTATTTGAAATTTCAATTAAGTTACTAACTTTGCAAACATTTCTCTACTTCCTCTCTTGGCCTCTGTTTTTTTTTTCAGTACTTGACCCCAAAACTCAAAGCTTGGCAAGTTGTAAAAAATACTTTTTCCCCTTTGATTGGTTGGCAAACAAATGGACACACAAACGAACGAACGAACGGACAAACAAACATCGACTATTGGCTACAACAAATACGAATTTTACGATTTTTATTCACATCTAAACCTTAAGCATTTACACTAATTTATGCAAAGACATGTGTGGTTTAATCTACTGCCCTGGACTGCTGCATTTGGTTAGAAGTGTTAGTGGCCAACAGCAACAACATCATCACCCTCAACTGGGAATCATGGCGTTTGTGCTGCACTTGCACTTCATGGCAGGAAAAGGAAATTGTGTTAAGTGATGGATAGTCAAGAGAAGGAGGACGAATGGATGTGGGAGAGAGAGAGAGACTAGGTCTCCATGACAGAGGATACTTTCGAGTATCATTACTCAGTGGCAAAAAGGTTAGGTGAACAGGTTGTGAGAGTCCATAAAGTGGGAAGTAATCAATAGAACGCAAAAGTTTGAAACAACAAACCAAAGGAGAATGGCATCATTGATGTAGCAAGTGTTGCAAACAAGGGTAAAAACAACTCTCCAGAGAGTGGGGGGGTGGGAATTTCTTCCCCTCTCTCTAACTCTCTTTATTCCATGATTTTCTTTTAAAACCAATTAAGTCCATTTAAAAATGCATTGTTGTTGGCACATTGTAGACATGGCTCAGGGTAAGTGGGAGCAGCAGCGGCATCACCAGCACCAACATCGTCTATAATTACAATGAGGCGCTCTCTGTTTGCCATCAGTAATTAGTCGTGGATGTTAGAAATCACTTAGGAGCTGGCACAGATATTCTGCGATGATACAATTAAAAGATTATGAGAGCACGAACGTTCGGAGGAGTGCAAAAAGAACAAAGACTAAATGCCATGGCAAACACCAAGGATTTATGATTTGTGTGTAAACATAAATCAAAATCTGGAGTAATTGAAATGGGATTAAAGTGTTAGAAATGAGATATTTAAAAAAATCGAGGGGATTGCATTGAGAGTGTTTAAATTTGAAACATAAATTTTTTTAGATCAAATTATTAATTTAATATTAAATAGTAAGGAATACGCCAAAGACTTAGAAGTATAAAGATGGGACAAGGCAGAGTCAAGATATGACAACCCTGTGAAAATACCTCTGTTGTTATGATATCGTAACAACATAGTTAGCAATGTTAAGCGATTTAAACCGCTTAGGCAATACGCAATTAATTGTGAAAGTCTATGGAATATAATTTTGAAACCCAATTTTTGGATTTTTCAAACATTTGTTTGTCATTTTTTTCTATAAATGTGTTTTTTATATTAACATAGTCCTGTCATGAGCTGTTATCTAGATAGTATGGACACAAAACATTTGCTCAGAATGCATTTTGTCTAGTCTTTACCATTTTAGGTCTTTGAATACGCCTATAGTAGAGAGTTGTTTTCAAAAAATATTTGATTTAAAGCAAAAGTTAAAGATATTGGAAGCCCTATAAATTTTAGAACTTTTCCCAGGCATTAATATTTTACCTTTTTATACCCTCCACCATAAATAGTATGGAGGGTATATTAAGTTCGTCGTTCCCTTTGTAACTCATCGAAATAATGATTTTAGACCCAACAAAATATATAATAAAATAGATATATAAATAAATAAAAAGTAAATAAATGAAGCGATAAACCTCATTTTGTAACCATTCTTGGATGGCGCGTGCTGAGTGCGATGGTGCTGAGTTCTGTTGGAATGTCCAAGGTCTGCGGCCAAAATGTTTGCATGCCCAAGGCTTTAATACACGCTCCAGAATATTTTCGCCATAATATTCGACATTTATTCTGATGCCACGGTCGATTAATACGAGCGGAGAACGACCATCGGCTGTTATACCCGCCCACCATCACCATGACCGGTGCTTGAGTTCTGGCCAGTGGGTGGTTAACCGAAGGTGCACATTTTCAGCTGACCTCTTTGGCAAGTAAAAAGGAGCGGATCATTTTGTTTGTTTACAAATTGCTGGACAACGAATGTTTTCTCATCGAAGAAAACCAATTTCGGCAGTTCACCAATTTCGGCCAAGCGAAGCAACTCTTTAGTTCTTTTGAGTCTATTTTCTTTCTGTTGCTGTGTAAGTTCTTGCATTTTTTGGAATTTCAATGGCTTTACCCCGAGCTCATTTTTCAATATTTGCCGAATGGAATATTGCCATATGTTGAGCTCACGACCCATTTTTCGGCCACTGCGACGCGGGTTTCGATCAAGTCGCTACTTTACTTTTCGAACCATTTCTGCTGATGTTGACGTTCCTTGACGTCGGGCTACGCTACCAGCATCAGTATCACGGTAACGAGCGATGGTATGAGACACACAAGATTTATTTACATTTAAATGCTGGAGTGCTCTAACGATAGCCACTTGTGGCTTTCCTGCCAAATATAAATAAATCACACTATCCCGCTTGAATTCCATCACGAATAACTTTTTTTTCTGTAAAATTCTCACCAAAATGCTTTTGCAAGCTTGTGAACAATATAATGAGCTGTTACTGGAATTATTTTAACAGCTGTCGGACGAATGGCTTAGAAATGACAGCAGTCTGAATTTGGTTGCCGTTTTTTTCATCTCACCCTGTATATAATCTTCACTTTAAATCTTGTATTGTTAGAAATATTGGGTTGTAGTTTGACCCTATTGTGGAGTGAAATTTTCGTCGGAGATCTCATGAGGATACTAAATCGATTTAACGATGTCCGTTACAAAAAGTTGACCATTGATAGTTTATGTCCGCTTTTTGGTACAGAACGGTACCTCCTGATTTTCAATATATCAAAGGATTGGGCCACAATTTCCAACCAAATTCACAAAAAATATTCAATATCGATATAGTTCCCATTTTGGGGTTTTGAATATAACAGATTTGGCCATAAATCCCCATTCGATACTAACGTAATTTTTTACCTTTTTTCCAAAAGTCTAGGCGGTTATATCCCATCCCAAAAAGTGAGTGGTTATATCCCATCTTAATAGATAGATTGGTATTTGTGCAGTTTTTAAGAAAACGGTGACTCACTTTCATTTTATTACCCTAGAAAAACGCAATACAAATGACATTATTAACCCATTGTTACTGCATTACATATATATAACTTGAAATAAGATTTTATTCCCTTGCCAATTATTTAACTATATTTTATCCAGGAATTAGTGCACTTAACACCAAATTCATTTGTACTTTGACATTGGGGTAATAAGTTTTAATTAACAACACTTTTAAAGCCAATGACAATCAAGACCAAATATCGATTGCTCATATCAAACTCCCTCTCTCTTTATCCATTTCCCTCTAACTCTCTCTGCCTCTCTTATTCCCTCGTCGCCAGGGGATTGGATTTTTGTCAGCAAAATGCCGCCACTCTGTCAATTAACATTAAAATTTCAATACAAATTTCCATACGACCATAATTTTACAAGAGTTGATTGCTGAGATACTAAGTAATGCTAACACATACTAAGACACTCACTCACACACACACACTCCGACCAAACCACAGACATACAAATTTAAATTGAAGGAAACTATTAGCCCCATTTTATTTGTTCAAATAGCTTGGCATTTGCATGTGTGCTGGTGTTTGGGGACAAGTTTTACACGGAGACAGAGAGAGAAACAGTGTGTGTGTTGGGCTGTGAGACAGTATGTGTTTGTGTGTGTGTGACATAGTAAATGAATATGCTCGAGTGTGGAAAGATAACTAAATTTGATTTTCATATATCTATACTTTTTCGAAATATATGTACAGGGAGGCAAATGGGCTAACCCAAACAGCACTCCGAACAGAACATTAATTTTTGTGACATTTCTATTTAAATGAATGCTGAACAAATTGACAGGTGAAAGGCAAAAGAACTCAACTAATTAAAAAAAAACTTTGATAAAAAAGGAAGGAGAAAAAGATCCAATGAACGATGTTATAGCTAAAGGGCTGGCGCTAGCATTTTAAGATAAGGATATGAAATTAGTGAAATTTTATACTTCAAGGATTGTCATCTATCAAATCTTCTTAAGTGCCAAATTTGAAACAATTTCGTGGGTAAATGTGACTAAAATTATAAAAATCCCGATTGTCGGTGAGTATCGGTATCTGCCACCGTAGCTAGATCCCATTATTGTATTGTTCCTATCTAAATTTTATATATATTTTTTATTTTTGTTTCCTTGTAAATTTTAAAAAAGGTCTATATTTTCTTATTGCTAGTCAGAGAAAGAGAGAGAGAGGGTGAAAGCAAAATATTACTTGATCACGAAGCAATTATAACTGCCGCAATTGTCATATTTCTTATAAGAGAGGAGAGAAATGCAAAGGCCTCTCAAAATCCTCTCTCTCCGTCAAATTGACAATTTTGACAATCATAATTGCCTAACAGAAATCTGGAGTTATATTACTTTGAAATTTACCAAAAAGTAAAGATATCATAGCCTAAAGTAAACCCAAACACGAAACGCTTAGAAAAACGTCACAAAACAGCAGCAGCAGCAACAACAACGTCAAGTCAAGAATACAACGTGATTTATATTTTACCACCTTTTATGGCTTTTGTCAAATGTTGTTAAGACATGAAAGTCAGCTCAGGTAGGCAGCCAGGCAAGGCAGGCAGGTTTGAAGCTCAAGTGTTCTGGCTCTAAAGCCCCTTAAAAAAACGGCGGCGGCAACATGTGTGGCATAACGTCAGACAAGCTACCATAGCCAAAAAAAGAAAACGAAGAAGAAATATTTCTCTCCAACAGAAAAAGAAAAAAAGAGACGAAGGCAAATTGAAATGGCTATGGAAATTAGGAAACATCTGCATAAAACATACGTGCTAACAGCTCATGTTTGTGTTGCTGTGTGTGTGTGTGTGCGTGTCAAGGTATGGGTGTATATATGTATGCCGTCATATGCAATTGCTGGCGGAAACGGAAGTTTGTAATATCATAAAATGTAACATTGTCAGATATAAATTTCCAAGACACATTTCGTTTTGATTGTAGGCTGCTCCCCGAGAATAACAACAACCACCACATCAATGAGAGAGTGGGAAATAAATGAAATAAAAATCTGAGAATTTTAAACTCATTTTTGTCTTATATGAAAGAGATTTCCAGTTTTCACCTTTTGCCTTCGCCATTTTGTGTGAATAAGTTATGAAACATAATTCTCTATTTTTTATTTTAATGTGAGTGTGTGAGTGTTATATGTTTCACTGTTATTCCAAAGCTTATTACTGTGTTTTTTTTCTGGGAAATTATATGTGACCCTGCATCGGATATCTGATGAATTTTAATCCAAGTTTTTTAATCCTCCACCATACATACCCTCCACCATACATATTAAGTTCGTCATTCCATTTGTAACTCATAAAAATAATGATTTTAGACCTAACAAAGTATATATATTCTTGATCAGCGTAAAATTCTAAGATGATTTAACCCTGTCCGTACGTCCGTCCGCCTGTCTCTCTCTCTCTCTCTCTGTTGTAATCACGCTAGAGTCAACACAAATGAAGATAGGAAGCTAAAATTTTGCCCAGATCAGTCATTTGTGCGCAGGCATGTTAAGATCGAAGATTAGCTATATCGGTCCAGGATATCGTATGGCCCCCATATACCGGTACCTCCCGATATTCGGTATTTTGATGATTTTAGATGTATCTTTCAATGGAATTGTCTAAAATTCTACACAAGGAGTTCTTTGTGGGCACTTTTCCGCCAGTAAAAGAATTGTCTATATAGGTCCACGATTTCGTACCTCCCAATATTCTATATTTTGATGATTTTAGCTACATTTTTCAAGAGAATTGTCTGAAAAACAACACAAATTGTTCCTTCGGAGAAGTTAGCCCCCTGGACAAGAATTGTCTATATAGGTCAACGATATCGTATATCCCCATATAACGGTACCTCCCAATATTCGGTATTTGGATGATTGTAGCCACATTTTTTAATAGAATTGTCTGAGAATCCACACCAGGAGTTTCTTCTGAGTAATTTACCTCCTGGAAGCGAATTGTCTATATAGGTCCACAATATGGTATGGCTTCCATATAACGGTACCTCCCTATATTCGGCATTTTAATGATTCTAGCCAAAATTTTCAATGGAATTGTTTGAAATCCACACCAGGAGTACTTTACTTCCTGGAAGAGAATTGTCGATACAGGTCCACGATATCGTATATCCCCCCTACAATGGTAACTCCCGATATTCAGCATTTTAATGATTGTCTCAGAATCCACACCAAGAGTTGTTTCTGAGTACTTCACCCCCTGGAAGAGAATTCTCTAGGTATGTCCACGATATCGTATGGTCCCCATATAACGGTACCCCCATAAATACTTGGTATTTTGATGATTTTATCGACATTTTTGACCAGACCTTTTTTTTAAATTTCGTATTTAAAGTTTGAAGCTAGTAATGAGTACTACAACCTCTGCCAGAAAATTGACTAAGCAGGTCCACGTTTTCGTATAGCTCACATATAACGGTATCTACCTCTATCCGGTATTTTGATGATTTTAGCGACATTTTTAGACCGGAAATGTTTCAAATTTCGTATTTGAAGTTCGGAATTGTTACTACAGCCTATCACAAAAAAATGTCTATGCAGATCCACGATTTCGTATATCCCCCATATAACGTTTTTCCTGGTCCAATTCACATTTTTCGACGGATTGTTTGGAAATTATTCAAGATCCTTGAAAATGGTGGAGGGTATTCAAAGTTCGGCCCGGCCGAACTTATCTGCTTTTTTACTTGTTTAAACATCTTTTAGAGGTGTTCATTTTAATGTTTATAATGGCGTTTAGAAGCTATTTTATTATTCTATTTAGAAGAAAACGATTTTTTTTGCAGGAAATGATAAAAACATCTTTGGTCTTCCAAGATTAAAGGCTCAAGAAGAAGAGAAATTGTCCCCAGCAAATATTTTCTTTATTTTATTTATTTTAAAATAAATCCAATCCAATTTTTTATAAACATTTTCATTAATGAGCTGAACAAAATGGACAATTAATTCCCAGTGTTAATACATTTGCTGGAAAATATGAACATTTAACAAAGCTTTTAATTTTTAATTTTATTATTTTTTTTTTTTTTTGAGCTCTCTCTTTGAGCATGTGTTTACTGGCACGGATATGGTTTGTGGTTTTCTTTTTTATGTTACCCAATTGCGCTTTGTGTATGTGTGTATGTGTGCCTGTGTGTCTCTATGTAATTAACAACAATCCACAGTGCCAACCAACCAACCAAACAACCATCGAACCCAACCATCCAACCCGACCAGCTAACCAACCAAACATCTGCTTCTATTTGCTTTTGATAAAAATTTCATTAAGAAAATTTCATTTAAACTGAATTGTTTTGGGTGTTTTGTGTTGCTGTTGTTATTGTTGTTGCTGCAAATATTTAAATTATAATCCGATGCTCAACAAGGCGTATGATTGATATTAAATGACTGTCATTTATTATGGAAAATGTTGCTATGCATCGGAACATATTTTTATATGCGGGCTTATAATTAATGCCATTATAAAACAATCAGAGATGATTGCGATGTCGGACGAGAGAAGAGAACTGCAAATTAAAGAGAGTTGTGTGGATGGGTGGGTGGGTGTGTGTGTTGGGAAAAGTTTGAGATTTATTAAAACGATTTGGGATTCAGTTAACGATGTGCAACAAAACAGAAATATAAATTAAATGGAAAAGTTTTGGGGACAAGTTGGAAAAAGGAATAAAAAATTAATCACAAAAATATCTAGATATTTAGATTTGATGGAATAATCCTGGTGATTTCTCTATATTTATTTAATATACATAGTTTTCTGCTCTCAGTTTTATGGCTAGATATGTTGTTGAAATTACTTATTCCAGCTCTAAACTTGTGCATGCCAACAATTTTCTTTTGCTCATAGCAAGTCCTTCAAACCCATTAGCCCGCATAAAACCTATCCTCAATATAAACATTCTATAGGTATATCTAAATGTAAACATCAAGAAGAATTTTCATATTGAGACATCAATGCAAAACAAAAAAATTGGCAGCAATTTCCAATATTTCCCCTCAAACTGTTTTATAGGCCATGCAACAAATATTTTCTTTCTTTTTTTTTCAATTTAGTAAAAAAAAGAATACTCTATTCCTTACATTTGGCCAATTGACAATATTGACGTGTGTACTCTAAGTTGTGTTCTTGCTTCCTTTTCTTCTTTTTCTCAGGATATATATATTGTAAATGCAAAATACAATTTCAAATAAAGGTTGCTTTCTTCTTCCAATAGCTAAAAATTCTAAGGCAGCCGTTGAAGCATGAAAAACAAGCCAAATAAAAAATATTCAAATAAATGGAAGCCTAGGTAAGGAAAGAAAATAAAAAAATGGTGTATTTCCTTTGATGAAAAACTTGTGCCAATACCATTCAATGCCGAAATGTAAAATGTAATGCAAATGGCTGGGCGGAAAAGTAACCGATTTAGGGAAATTGTTGGATAAAATGTATTGAATGCCTGATTTATAAAATATTAAGGCAAAAATTGAAGAATGCCACTTTAGTGGAAAATGGGAAGTTTTATTTCAGTACTCCGCAGCTGTAGAGGATATATTTCCGCATATTTATGGGCAAATACTGATCACGTGTCTGGAGTTTAATGTATTTTGTCAAAAATGTAGATGTAACAACTTGTAGCCTCCCACTCATGCAATCTTATCAATATATAAGCGATTTAAAAGACATTAATTAATTGAAAATGTATGAAGTGTCATTTTTTTTTGGCGGACAAATTAAGATTTATTTACACAACTCGGAGGTTCACACCATTCTCGATTGTATTCCTTTTTATTTAAAACATAAATATTTTTATCTATTGGGCTAGAACACACATCTTGTTAGAGTCATATGTAAAGTACAATTTTGACATTTTATTTGAATAATTTTTATATCATACTTTCAGGCGAAAATGTTGAAAACTTAAAAAAGCTATTCTGCAAAGTACATACTATGCAACACTAGGGAATATATTCATAATATGTATACACCTATACCATAGGTATATAAATTTATACCAGACCTATGGAATACTCGAAATCGAATAATGTGTTGGGGGGTATTATACGTTTGATTGGGCCAAAAAGTGTGTAGGACCTCTAAATTATTTTGCTCAATCCTCACGAAATGTTTTATTGTGGCCTGGATAGGGTCAGAATAGAAGCCTATTGTTTTTCGAGTGATTTTTAAGAAGCTCAATTATGTATCCAATATCTTTATAGATTTGTGCATTTCAGATCAAAGGTATTTGAGTAAGGTGAGTATTCTCCGCAAAAAAAATTTTTGAAGGTCCAATTCACATATCAGAATCCTAGCGCTTTAATTTCGTACATTTTTAGAAATTCTGATCTGATTTCTGCTGATCTGTGGTCTCATTATGAAGTCGTCACTCCAAATGATTCTTTTACTAGATTTTTAATAGCTATCAGGGCAATAATAAGGAATTTTTAAATAGATTTTTAAGGAACATCACAACACGAAAATATATCAGACTTATTGCAAGAACGATCAGAGCTGAAATTGTGTATTTTTTGAAAGGATTTCATATTGCCATATTGCTTGAGAGGGTAAATATGCCTCATGCCCTATGTCTCTTTGGACCAAATTCATTTGAGGACATTTAGAGTCGATCTAGAGATGCACGTCCGTCTATCCGTTTTTGTCTGTCAGGCTGATGTGCACGATAGCTCTCGAAGGGAGTAATATCGTAATATTATTATCAAATTTATATCGAGTTTTTTGATGGGCAATATCTTTGCAAATCCTAATATTTTCATCACTGCTAGGTCAGAGTCAACTCCATCCAGTACCTCCCCCACAAAGGGGCAATATTTTGAATATCCATGAAGCTTATAGAACTCGGAATTGACATCCTTAAGACTTGGCACAACTGAATATTTTTATCAACATAAGAACTGTTATAAAGATGGTAGAGAGCGGACCACTACTTCTGGTACCTCCCCCACAAAGGGTCAAAGTTTTGAATAACAAAAACGATCATAAAATCCGAAATTAGCATCCGGTTCTCTTCAAATTACACACATCACCATATTTTTTATTAACCCATAGTCTGGTGTGAATATGGAATATATCGGTCCACTCCTTTTGGTACCTCCGCCACAAAGGGTCAAAATTTTGAACATACATGAAGCTCATAAAACGAGAAATTAACATTTAATTCCAACCAGACTTGGCATCATCACAAGATCTGTTATAAAGATGGTAGAGATCGGACGATTCCTTCTGGTAGATCCCCCTACAAAGGGTCAAAGTTTTGAATAGCCAAAACGATTTTAAAATCCCAAATAAGCATCCGGTTCTCTTCATATTTCACACATGCCATTATTTCTACCAACACAAGATCTGGTGTAAAGGTGGGATATATCGGTCCACTCTTTCTGGTCCCCCCCCTAAGTGTCAAAATTTTGAATATCCATGAAGCGTATAAAACCGAATATCCGCTTTCATTCAGATTTGGTACGTCTCAATATTTCTATCAATACAAGATCTGTTATAAAGATGGTAGAGAGCGGACCACTCCTTCTAGTACCTCTCCCACAAAGGCTCTAAACTTTTGAATAACCAAAACGATCGTAAATTCCGAAATAAACACCCGGTATTCTTCAAATTTCACATATGCTATTATTTTTACAAAGACAAGAACTTATGTGACAACTAAATATATCGGAGCACTTCTTCTGGTACTTCCCTCACAAAGGGTTCAACAGTTTGAAAAACAAAACGCGAGATAAGCATCCATCTACCTTAAATTTCACACATCTAAACATATTTGCTAACGCAAAATCTGTTGGGTAGATAATAGATATCTGCCAATCCTTTAGGTACCTTACCCATAAAAGGTCACATTTCCAATGCTTATATCTGTCATAACTGGGGGTATACCATCTGTTGGCAAAACCGACTGACACAATTTAACTTGTTTTAATAAAATACGACTATCTAAGTCAAAATTATGTATTTTTTAGTAGATTTTTTTAAGGATCGCCTGAGTTATAATCAATGAATATGGAATAGAATTTTATAGAACATTGAAGCTTTAATCGTCAATGTGCCAAAAAAGTTTTTTTGACATTTCTCGGTGATTTACTTAATAGTTATGTATAGTTCTCCCGTCGTTCTCTTTAAACAATTCTACTTTTCACTTCTCCACGAAAATAACTTTTCCTTTCCCGTAAAACAATGCCTCATCACATAATTTGTCTTGTTTTTTATCATTTCTGAATTTTCCTCATTTTAATAATTCATCAAAAGACCGTTTTTTATGTTTTTTTTATTTGTTTATTTATTTTTTTATCTTTTTTTGTTTGTTTATATTTCACATTTTATTCTTGTTTTGCTTCTTATAATTAACATGGATTTTCATTTATTTCAGCATTCTGTTTTTTGTTAATTTATTAAGAGAGAGTTCATTGGAATTTGGTGTAGTTGTTGTTGTTGCTTTTGTAATTACGCATATAATTTAGTTTGTTTGTATTGGGGGCATTTTTGCATTTCATTTTTATTAATTTTTCTTTATTTGGAAAGCTTTGATATGATATAAAGATAGAGAGAGTTAGAGTTGTAGATATATTTTTTTTATAACAACAATTTGTGTTTTCTTTAAGTTTTTTAGTTTGAGTTAAATTTAGCATTTGCTTGGGTTTTGAAAAATTAATGATGGGAAAAAAGGAGAAAAAGTTAATTAGGGTAAGGGGATAGCACCGCATAGTTAATTTAAATTTAAGGTTTAATAAAGGATTTAAGTGGGAGTTTTATTTTATATATATTATAACAAAATTTAAATATATATTTTTCTTTAAACTTAAAAATTATTACATTTATTTTTTGCTTAAATACTTAACATCAAATATAAATATAAATATTTGTTTCTCTTTTTATTTTGTTGTAGTAATTTAATAAATTGGTATCATCTCGGTTTAGTGTTTGTTGTTATTTTGTTGTTTAAAATTTGGTTGGTATTGTGTTGTTGCATCATAACATTTATAAAATTTTTATTTTATATTTCAACAATTTATTTTGTGATTTTTGTTTGGTTGCATTTCAATTATTGTTAAGTTTCATATTTCTTTTGGTTGCGGCAAAATTTTGAAATTTTCTACTAAATTGTTTTCTTTGTTATTTTGTTTTTGTAATTTTTAAGGTAGCTTTCTCTCATTTTTGTTGTTATTGTATTTCAATTGCTTTATCTAAAAGAAGAAGAAGAAAAACGTTTAAGGTCATAAAAAAGGAAGGAGCAAATATTTAAACAGTTGTGATCAAAATAATAGCAGTCACCAAAAAGTTATCATATCTAGGGGCAAAAAGCACTTAACCCTCCTTTATATTCTCTGTAATTCTTACATTTCATTCGACACTATAGGGGAAAAATCCATTATCCTCGCGGAGGTATGCAAGTTAGAGCAATTTTAAATTTCTGCTACCTCAAGGTTTAAGTTCCAAATATTAATTTTTTCCATACCTAAATGTGAGCAACCAACATTATTTTTAGATAAAAATAGCCTTCAGCGGATTATTTCGATAATAAGCTCCATTCAAGCACGATTGGAAATTTGATCAACACACGGTGCGTATGATTGATAAATGTTCATCATATCACTCATACCACATACTGAACACCTTCGATTTTTCACAAACGTACTTTAAGGATAAAAACAATAAAATATATCATTTTATAATGAGAAAAATTGTTAAATTCAATTTTTTGGATATGATTTTAAAAATGTCTAGAGAAATAGGGTTCGAAAATAAAGTGTTTTGAGTGGAGCTTTGCTTTTGCTTTTTGTTGAGAACGGTCCGTGTTAACCCATTTAAATAATTGTCTCTTTGATTTCCCTTCTTCTTTTATTTTAATTTTTTCACTTTTTCTATTCTCCTGCTATTATTTTGTACACAACTGTGTGGGAATTACAAAGCATGTTTTTGTGACTTCTTGTTATCAATTAGCCTTAAATATTTTATTGACCCTTAATTGGTTTTATATTTAGCTTAAAACTTGTTTAGTTTGGCATTGGTATGTGGTAGTTTTCAATAGTTTTTTAAGCTTTAATATTCAAGTTCAATAGAAAAGCTTTAATTTTTGAGACAAATTTGTTTGGGAAATAAAATAAATTTTATTATTTTTTTAATGTAGGTTTGGTTTCACATTTCCAATTTGTGTTATATTTCCTCAGTTTTCAATATTTATTTAGTTAATAGAAAAAATACACTTAACTACTTGGGAAGGGGGACAAGAGGGGGAATTATACAATATGTATTTTTTAAAGGATTTTTGTTACAATTTTTACCCAAAAACTGGAAAATTCAGTAGATATTTTTGAATATTTTTTTTTAATATATAAAATTATTCAATTAACATTTTTCCTTGGAAAAAAAGTATTGAATTTAAGAAATTTTGCTTATTCCCCTTCCTTGAAAAAAAATGTCAGATAATCAACATAATCATACGCCCCAACGCACTCCCAACCAGTAGAGAAAGTCCTTTAGTCGGGCGGGGCCTACTTTATGATACCCTACCCTTAATGTGAATTTTCCAGAATTAAATCATTCCAACTATGATTATAGTTATAATTTAAAAGGTATGAGAGGAATATCCTCCTCTGAATCGATTTCTACTAAAATTTCCGAGTCATTTGGGCCTTCTAAAATTGGGCTTGTGTTACCCATTTGGTGCACATTTAACTTGAAATCGGTTGAAGATATATATGGAAGCTATATCCAAATCTGAAGCGATCTCGATAAAATTCAGCAAGGGTATTTCTGAGTTGTATTTGATATACTTCGACGAATATCTTTACTACGGAGTGCATATTGCGGCTGTGCCGGACGAATTCAACAAATCGGATAAAAAATATATATAGGAGCTATGGCAATATCTGAACCGATTTTCACTAAATTTGATATACTTGTTTCCAGAGTCAGTTTGGTCGTGATAGCCAAATTCCATGCCATTGGGTCCAATGTTACTCCTTTGGTGCACAATAAAAGCCAAATCGGACGAAGATATTTATGGGAGCTATATCTAAATTTTGTTCGATTATCTCCAATTTAAATAGAATTTATCCTTGGGTTAAACAAATTATTTGTGCAAAATTTCATCTGGATCGGGCAATAAATGCGACCTGTACTATGTTTACAAAAATACATGGACGGACGGACGGACATGCACAAATCGATTGATCATCAAAAGGAACTATGGGTCTATCTCGTTTTCTTTTGCCTGTTACAAACAAAAGGCACAAAGACCTAATATCCTGACCACCTTGTGGTGTAGGGTAAAAAATTTAAGCAATCATACGCTACCCAGTACCCATTGAAATACCTGGGAAATAATAATTTTTAAATTGGAATTTATCTACTGATTTTCCCCTGAAATTCCTGAAAAGTCATTAAATTTCCTCTCTCCCCCCCCTCGAAAAATTCATCATATTATTTATTATAAAAAATTATCTAAAAAAAATTAAACAACAAATATGTATGTATATATAACTATTGACTATTAAACATAATAAAATCGTTGATTTTTCCATTAATTCGTTTGTGTTGCTTTGGATTTATTTTTGTTTTTTTATTTCAATTCTTACAATTAATAAAAAAATGGCAAATTCCTCATAAATATTTCAAAATTATATTATTTTAATTTTTTATATTTATTATATATTTTAATACATACAAATGTATATATTGAAAATATTTGAGTTTGACCAATTTGGGGGTCTGTTTATTTAGTAAAAAATGTAATTTTTAATTTTTGAAATTTTATTTAATTTTAACGAAATTAAAAAAAAATTAAAAATAAAAATTAAATTTTTTTTTGACGTAGATAAACAGATCCTTCTTCCATTTTATTTATATTAAAAAATAAAAATAAATTATTATATAATAATATGTTTTTTTAATTCTAAAAAATTCCCAAATAAACATCCCTTTTTTAATTTCATTTATTATTATTTTTTATTTTTTTTTATATATTCCTTACCTAAATTTTGTTTTTATTAAAGTATTTGAGTATATTGTTGTTTTTGTTTTTTGGTATTTTTTCAAATTCTTGCCAAAAATGACTTTAATCGCCACCAAAGTAAAAGCGAACAAATCCAAAGAAAAAAGTTTTGTATTCCAATCATGCTTCAGTAATCATGAATTTCCTTATCCTGATTAAAAAAGGATGTTGTGTTTTTGTTTTTTGTTTTCTAAAGGGCTTTACTGTTCATCCTCTGGTGGCATCTTGGCCAAGGTCAGCAAAATCATGGTTAATTCTTTGCGTGAGATTTTGCCATCCTTGTCATAGCCCACACCACGTAAAATGGTCTCTTCGAAGGCCTTCAGATCCTGGGCATCATAATCATCCTGGGGGGGAGGGAAAAGGAAAACAAGTAAACATAAATTGAAATTGAAATCAGCAAGAAAATGAAATGAATTAGTCTCAGCCAAAAGAGAGAGATAATAATAATGAAATCATTCAATCAAAGAAATAATTTCATGCTTAAATAAACATAATTTGTATTTCCTCTTCCTTCCTCTGCGCTCTTCGCTCTTTTTTTGCTTTGCTTAAATGGCTTACAATAAAGTCAAGGATATTACCTTTTTCACCAATTCCAATAAATCCTTAAGAAATCCTTTGAGTTCTTCATTTTCAATCGAACCGCTGCCATCCTGGTAAAAAGGTAATTGTTAAAGAAATGAAAAAAGGAGGTGAAGAAGATAATTGTTAAATGTGAAAGGAATTTGCATTTGCTGAGATGTCGAGATCATTTGCAAGGGATAATACGGGTATATTTCGCTAGATAATAAAATACAAGAGCTGAAGCTATAAAAAACGTATTTATAATATTTTTCAATTGTGATGACAAAAATTAAATATCAGCATATGAAGACCACAATATTGGAAGAAGGCTAGGCAGTCTCAAAATATTGAAACCCTGCTGAAAATTTGGGACCATATTCAATGATTCAAATAGTTTCAAATTGATACAAATACATACGATTAATTCGAATATGGCCCCAAAATATTTATATTTAATATTATATTTATTTTAAAAATTTAAAAAAGTTTCCATATTTAAAAAGTCTCAGGAAAATCGCAATGGAAACTTTAAAAACTAGGATCGAAACCAGAAAAATATTTTGAGTTATAAAAAAGCATGTTTTTATGGTTCTCATAAAGGTGATTGGAAACTGTGATTAATAACTCAAAACTTGGCTGTGACCCACTGAGACTTGACAATGCTTCAATTACTCTTCAAAAACGTTAAAATCTTTAAATCCCCAGGTAATGAAGGAAGGTTATGAAGGCGCTAATGTTTGCATCAAGAGAGACAGAGGCCTGCAAAAAACTTAAAAATTCCCGACCATAGCTTTCTTATGAAGACCTCAATTTCTTGCTTTGATATGACTAGCACTTATTATTGAGAAGACGGCTTGCCTACTATGGGAATATGTTATTGGTCCTTCATGAAAAATATATTTAAATTTACCCTTTTTTTAAATTATATCTGATTCAAATTATTATTTTTTTTTTCTAAATTTCCATAATCATCTCAGGTCTCTGGTCGAGAAAAATATTTAGATAAAGCAAGTTGTGAAGAATCGCTGACCTGTTTCGCAAGTTATGACAGATAAAAGCATTGAAAATTGTGGCCTTTCGTTGGTGAGGTTCCAGAAGGGATTCGCAGATATATATAATCTCCACAAAAGAATTCCAAATTCCATAATTCAGATTTCATATTTTCAAAATGTTGATCCCTCTGTGGGGGAGGTACCGGAAGAAATGATGGAAATATTGATATGTACCACGTCTAAATGGAATGAATATTATTTTCGTGTTTTATGAGCTTCATGGGCATTCTAAGTTTTGACTCTTTGTGGGGGAGATACCAGAAGGAGTAGTCCCTTTTATCCGTTAAACCACAAATATTGAGTTGTGTAAAATTTCAAGACAATCTGACTCTTTTTTCCATAATTTATATGAGTTATGATTATTTAAAATGTTGACCCTTTGTGCGGGAGGAACTTGATGGAGTGGACCAATATTGTCCATTTTCGCACCTGACCAAGCACTGATGTAAATATTAGGATTTGCCAAGTTGAAGCAAAATCAGATTATCGTTTCCATTTCTGTGCAAAAAATATATTTTTTTAAAAATTTCGACCTTTTGTGGGGAAGGTACCAGAAGAAGTGGAACCATATTGCCCATCTTCGAAATCGATCTAAGTTTGACAAAAATTTTACCAAGTCTGGACCAAATCGGATACCCTCTTCGAGGGTTATTGTGCGCACCAGCCAGACAAACGGACGGACATCGCCTCCAAATGTCCTGAAACGGATTTGTTATTTCGATTAGGCACGTTTTGGTCGTATACCCTCCTTAGCCATATGGCTGAGTGTATAAAAATCGGCGTAGAACATCTTATTAGAGTCACATGTTAATTTTATTTTACATTTTTATTTTAAAGATTTTACATTTTAAAAATTTTCACAGCATACTTTTAGGCGCATCCAACAATTTTGTAAATCTTTACAGAATTTCTACAAAATCCCAAAATAAACATATTTATTTATACCATATATGAAACCTTTTGTTTTTAGGTTAAAGAGCGCCTAAAATTATGCTACAAATATGCAAAAGATAAATGTGAAAAAGGTAACTTTATATATCTTTAAGACCACAAGCCCTTCGTAGTAGCAGACGGAATTCGTGATACTGAAAAAGGGCCTTGCTTGCTTACCTTATATTTTTGACCCAACATTGGATGAAGGCTTTCCAAAATTTTATGGGAGATAGTGTTACTATTGCCGTAACATAAATATAAAATAATGACCAATTTGCACATTATATTAAAGCCATATGTAAGACGACATTTTTAAATTGTATCCGTTGAATTTTTATAGCATAGTTTTAGGTGCTATATTTTAAGTGTCAAATAAACGTTTTATATAATATATCAATTTATACTATAAAGCATTTTTAGTTAAAAAAAATGTGTGGAGTGCCTAAAAGTAGGCTATAAATATATGAAAATGAAAGGCACGTAACATATTTATCTCTGTTTAAAAAACTTGAGCCCGGCCCTTCTCAAAAATTGTGACTTTTATTATTTGTATATTTTAAATGGAAATATTCATTGCTTGCTAATTAGGCTTCCCCTAAATGATTTCGAAAAACATTTCCGGTCTGGAAAGACCAGAACCTATTGATTTTTTAATAAAATATCAAATATTATTTTTTTTTAACACTCCTTCAAAATTATGGCTGTTTCTCTACTTTTTGTTTAAACCTTTAAAATATTAAAAAAAGAAACCAACTTTCTTTGGAGTTGTTGAAAACAAAGTTGTGCGGATATTCACTTGAAAGATTTGTTTTTTCTCTGTTTCCTATTTGTAACTTCCGCTGGAGAAAAACAAATCTGATTTGATATTGCATTGTTGTTGGAAGTGTAATCGAACAGAAGAAAAAAACATATTCCAAGAACTTTGACTTACTCTGTCATAAAGTGAGAAAACTTTTTCAATATCCTCCTTTGTCAACCTGGCTGCACCCTGTGGAAGAAAGAGAGAAATACCAGAAACTGTAAGTGAAAATTGCAAAAACTATTTTTTTTTCTTTTTGAAAATAACGAAAAAACAAAGTAACAAATTATAAATTATAGAAGAAAAATACTTCTTACATAACTACTTAGGGATATATGTGGGGGCACAGAGATAGGGTAGTGGGTAAGTATAGGTACAACTTAGTTTACACAACTTTCTAATATTACAACAAAGAAAAATTATTGAAAAATAATGTCAACGCATTCCATAACACACACAAATCATACTTCTATATACATCAATACATTCACATGTACCTACATCTATGTGATTCTGTTCTACAATTGTAATGAAGCCATTGCCAGATAAGAGTAATAACGAAGGAGAATTTATAGTTTGATGCTGATGGTTGAACTGATGCTGCTCGGTTTCCTGTTTTACAATTAAGTTCCATTTATAATTTATTAATACATCTACAACAGAACTTTACGTCGTTGTCTCTGTATGTGTGTGTGTGTGTGAGTGGGAGGAGTTCATGGTGTTGCCACGATACAAGACATGTCTTCTTTTACTAACCTTGAACTTTCAGCATTGAAGTGAAACCTCAACACCGAAAAAATATCGAAACAGAGTAGAAAACCTTGCTGCTGTTGCTGATGTTTCTCGGTTTTACCTTCAAACAACGAAATTTTATTTTTGCAGATTCGTATTTTATCCACACACATATTGTGGCAGCCAACGTTATCGGTCTCGTATATATCTGTGTGTGTATGCATGTAAGCGACATGTATTAAGATTATCTTGTGTCATACCTGCATGCCCACAGCACTTACAACTACCAAAAAAACTTCCCTCTCTCTCTCCCTCTCTCTCTCCCTCTCTTTCTACACGTTAAACTTTGTTTTGGGTTTTATTATTATTCCTTGTCGTTTATTTTTGTGGAAATAATTTATTTTCATTTGACACTTTAAGCATTACGTGTTCCATTTTCCATTGAAAAACAAAGCAGAGAGAATGTAGAAGCAAACAGAACTCCAAAAAGTTCATTTGTATCGTTCCGTAGCAAAACGTGGAAAAGACATATGAAATCTAAAAATCCCCAAAAAGTGTGAGTGCAGCCTAGGGCGAGGATATTGTAATACAGGCACACACACACATATTTACATGAGTGTATATGAAAATACTTTGTATAAACACTCATATATGTCGAAAGCCCTACAAAACACGCACAAGGTTGAATTTGAATAATGCCAAGCCATTACCACAATAGCAGCATTTGCATTAAACTCTCTTCGGTCGAATGTTGGGTGGATGGTTTTGTGTCGTTATTGGGAGACAGCATGGACAACTATTGAGGTATATATATTTGATATGAAATTTAATTCAGCTGGACTTAAATGTGGACAAACATATCCTTATGATAATGGGTCCGTGGAGAAGAACTAATACCCGGTACTTTATTCCTTAAGGCCAAAATGAGTGGTTTCCAAAATTGTTCTTTGGATTTCTCAGTACAGGGTTTAGATAGTTGACAGAGATTATTGGAATTTATTTTGAAAAGTTTTATTTAAGGCATTATTAAAGTAAAGTTATTGATTTTTGATATTTTAAAGGATCGATACACATAGCACATTTTATAAGGCTATTTATGATATTTTGAAAGCATACTTTTAAGAAGTTAAAAGTATCAATCGATTTTGCCGACAGATGTATACCACCAGCCAATGTTCGATTATTGAAATATATTTTGACTTCTGTCAAGATTATTCAAACTGTCGACCTTCTGTCGAGAAGGTTCCGAAGGAATGAACCAATGTTGCCCCTTTTCGTATCGACCTAAAAAAAATACGATGTGAATATTGCGACGTGCCAGGTTTTGACTCGACACGTATATCGACTACCTTCTTCACTTTATTTGAAATATGTGATAATTTTTAGAATATTTTGAAATATGTGTAAGGATCCAGATATAGTGGACCGAAGTATTCCATTTTCGTACTTCATCTAATACAGATAAAAATATTGGTAGGGGCAAAATTACAAAAAAACGAACATTTATATCCAATTTTATGCGAAATCATAAATTTCGTATTTATCTCAGGTTTCTGGTTGAGATAAATATTTATATATAGGAAGTTGAAAAGAATCGATGGCTTGTTTCTCAAGTTATGACAGATAAAATATTGAAAGTTATGACCCTTTATGGGTTAGGTACCAGAAGGGGTTTGCAGATACATATCATCTTCGCAACAGATCATGGACATCCAAAATTTTGACCATTTGTGGGGGAGGTACCAGAAAGAGTGGACCGATATATCCTATATTCACAGCAGATCTTGTGTTAGTGGCAGTTATAAAATACGTGAAATATGAAGAGAATCGGATGCTTATTTCGGATTTTAAAATCCTTTTGGTTTTACAAAACGTTGAACCTTTGTGGGTGAGGTACCAGAAGGGGCAGATATATATCATCTTTACAACAGATCTTGTGTTTTTATGTGAAATTGAAGAGAGTTGGATGCTTTATTCGCTTTTTTGAGCTTTTTTTTTCAAAATATTTTACACTATGTGGAGAAGCAATGGTCTGATCTCTTCGATTTTTATAACAGATCTTGTGTTGATGGAAATATTGGGATTTACCAAGTCTGAATGGAATGATATTAATTTCGCGTTTTATAAGCTTCGTGGATATTCAAAATTTTTACCTTCTGTGGGGAGGAACCAGAAGGAGTAGACCGATACATCCCATCTTCACATCAGATCTTGTTTTAGTAGAAATAATGGGATGTGTGAAATATGAAGAGAACCGATGCTTATTTCGGATTTTATAATCGTTTTGGTTATCCACAACTTTGACTCCTTGCTAGGGAGGTACCAGGTGGGATGGTCCGATCTCTACCATTTTTGCAACAGTTCTTGTGGTGGTAGAAATATTGAGATGTGGCAAGTTTGAATGGAATTGCATGTTAATATCGCCTTTTATGAGTTTCATAAATATTTGTTGAACTTTTGTGGAGAAGGTAGTGGACCGATATATCTTCGATCCACCTTCACATCAAAACTTGTGTTAGTAGAAATAATGGGATGTGTGAAATATGAAGGGAACGGAATGCTTATTTCCGATTTTATAATCGTTTTGGTCATTCATTACCTCCCCGCCCCCTTTGGGGGGGAAGGAATGATCCGATCTCTACCATCTTCATAACAAATCTTTTGTTGATAGATATATTGAGATGTACCAAGTCAGAATGGAATCTTATATTAATTTCCCGTTTTATGACCTTCGTCGATAAATTTGAACCTTTGTGGGAAAGTACTTCATGGAATGAACCGATATTTTCCATTTTCTCGCATAACCTAGCACTGATGCAAATATTAGGATTTCCTGAGTTGGAGCAAAATCGGGTTATTTTTTCTTTTTCTGTGCAGTAAAATATTTCCTTCGAAGTAGACCGATATTGCTCATCTCCGAACTCGATTTAGGTTTGATAATAATTTTATTATGTACCAAAATTGGACTAAATCGAGCCAGACAGATAGAGGGACGGACATCTCTAGATCGAATCCAAATGTCCTGAAAAAGATTTGGTGCAAAGAGACGTAAGGTCTAAGTCTGTTATTTTGATGATATATCAAATGATATATAACCTCTCTAGCCAAATGGCTGAGGGTAATAAAAATTATCTTACAGGTATTGTCTATCTTCAAACTCGAGACAAGTTTGATAACAATTGTACGATATGCATGTCTTTCAACCATTCAAAATTTTTACCCTATTTAAATGTGAAACCACACAGAAAGATCCGTCGAAAATCTCCCTTCAACATTGATCTATGTTTGATTTGAGTAATTTCTTTACACAAAATTGTGATCGATTTACCCGGAGTTTAGACATAAATGTAACTTACTGCAGGTTGCTTATAGGCAAGGACGTACCCACAGGTCCATTTCAAAACCATTTCAGTTGGCACATGCCCAAGAAGAAGAATTAGTTGCTCTATGCAAAATCCACAAAAATGGCAGAAAAATAAGAAATTGTAAAGGTGGCCGTATCCGAGAAAATGTGTTGCCAGTTGGGTGGAAAGTTAGTTTTCAAGTGAGCATGTTTCAATGTATTGCCATTTTTTGAGCTGTCACTTGCATGTGTTAACCCTGTGTTGCGTACTTTCTTTCAGAGTTAAGGCATCTTATCTTATCGATGCCTTATCTTATCGTCTGCATTTTCGTAAAAAGCATAGGATTTTAGGGAGACCGAAATTGAACTAAATCAACCTTAACTCCTTTGTTTTTTAAGAAAAAGCCAATCGATGACTTATTTCAGAAAAATCGTATATATTCTGACATTTGAGCTTGAAATTCTGAATTTAAATTTTTTTGAGTTCCACTTCATTTCGATGAAGCATAAATAGAGGCCATCCTATCACCGAAATTGTTAATCTACAAAATTTCCATTTCCAACCCAATATCCATTTCCGCAATGTTATCTAAATCCAAGTGTATATGCAAGTATTACACCAATGTGTTCGCTACAAGTGCCACTGCTACAGCCACAACCACAACCTCGACCACGACCATTGTTGGTTTTTTGTGGCATAAATGGTTAATAAAAAATGCAAAAGCTTTATATGTTTATTTCCATTTCATTTGTGAAACAGGAATTAGCCCAACACAGAGACATGGATAAAAGCCACCAGCCGAGAGAGCATGGGAGTTGAGATGACCCATAGATAGGCGGCTATGACAATAATGGAAGTGTCAGAATATAAAATACTCCGACATGTGTTGTAAGCATTACGATATGGAGTTTTCGTTTTTAGATAAATGACACAGATGCTTTTGAATATTGGAGTGAAAATGGATTTTTGTTCAATGTTTAACACTTATACATTTTTCTTTTTCTTTTATCTGGTTTTTAAGTAAATCTTTAATCGTTTTTTAAGTTTTTTTATTCCTTTGGGACAATACAGTTTTTGTGGAAGTAGTTGTGGTGTTAATGTTGCTGGTGGCCACCACATAATTTAACCCGGCAACACATTTAAGTCACATTTTCTCGACCAACAATAATAATGAAAAATGTTTAAATACGTGCCAAAACTCGGTAATGGCTTGGCAATTTATAATGGGAGCGATTTTTATATAACGCCGTACCGTACAATTGATTGTCAGCAAAGGATAAACCGGGCTGGGTATGAGTCTTTCAGGCTAGGAGTAAGACATTATTGGAACTTTTACAGTCGATTCCATATAACTTGAACAGATATGTTTCCAAGGCATCTAGTAGTCAGAAGGATAGTCACGGAATGATGCATTTATTATGGCAGAGCAACCTTTTATATAAAATCGGGGTTGTACTGTAGAATACCCAATCTCCTTGCTTCTCATTTAACTTAGTCAAGTGTAATTTCGTAATCCTTAATCGTCTTTTAAGTACTTGCAGCGTATTTAGCATCGACTAGCATTTCACTTTACTCTTGCCGTAGAGAGACACACTAATATCAATGCATGTGTGCCTATATGTGTGTGTGTGTGGGTGTAGCAACAAAATGTGGAATAGAATTTTTATAGGTCCATTGCAAATATTTTCAATTTTCAAAGGAAGGTTCGTAGAATGGCATATTTTCCAACACCAGAAAAAAAAACTAAAACTATGAATGGAAATTTTCCAACAAAACTTTAATATTGTAGGTCCGCATTTTGGGACCAGAAAAGCAGCAACAATGATGACCATTGAAATTTATGCATGACTAGTTACAAAATCAAAATCAACAACAACAAAAACACCAACTAAAAAAGTTTTCCAAACAAAACATGCCTTTTCATGCACTACTCTTAATAATGGCAGGGGAATGAATGTTTATTCTTCGGTTTTTTTTTTCGTTGGTCGTATTATTGCAAATGAGGAAGGAAGAGTTTAATTTTTTTGTTATCAAAAAAGCAGGAATTTAATTTTGGATATTTGGGGGGAAAATTTTGTTTGCTTTTGTTTGGAACTAGTTTTACTTTTGTTTTGGTTTTATTTTTTATTTATTTTTTTGTGTGCTCTGGAGTATATATGTATGTAGTTTAAAAAAAATGAAGCCCAAAGTTTAACACATATCAACACTGTTTGGAATAAATGTTAAAAAGTTTGTATATTTTTGTAAAATAGTAAATAACAAAATAAATTGAAAATTTGTATATTTTCGAGTTTTGTAAGCGTGGTAAAAAGAAAACACATTGTGTGTTTAATGTTTGTAGTTTGGTGTGATGTAGCATAAGATTATATATATTTTGAAGCACATCGATATTTGTGTTATGGTTTTCAATGTTTTCTTTAAATAAGGCTTCTGAGTGTTATATAAGACTATGATTCGATTTAAGGAAATATTTCAATTTCCCCAGGACTCATATGGAATTCCCCAGATTTTTAGGGTTTCATATAAGCACAGCCCTTGCAAGAAGTCTTCAAAATGACCAAGCTTTAGGCCTTTAATAATACTGCAAAAAATTGTTAACAATATCCGAGTTTTTAGGTATCCAATGACACTCCAGAAAGTCGCTCTTAAATCATGGTTTATAGGGATCTAATGTCCCTATAGAGGACTTTCACAAAATCAAGACTAAAAGGAAAATATTACAAAATCAAAATAAAATTCGTAAGCCTCAATATCCCTTTAAGAAATTCTTAAAAATCCAGGTTTATGAACTTTTAATTTTTTTCCAAGAATTTCTGTGGAAAAATATTAAAAATCCACGTTTATAAGACTTCAGTGTACCTCTCAAAGGTATTCAAAAACCAAAGTTTGAAGACATCTCTTACCCATCCAAAAATTTAGAAAATAATCAATTTTTTGCCTCTAAGGGCACGCTCAAATACCTAAAATGTGTCCTAAGAGGTCTAAAAGTTCCTCGTAGAAAGACCTACATTGTCCCTCCAAAAGGTTCACTTTGATATAACTCTGATGTCCCTCTCCAAAAAGTCTTAAAAATGCATTTTTAAGGATCTATAATGTCTCCCAATGTCTTCTTTAAGAATTCAACATTTGTTGGCCTCAAATTCTGCTCCGAACACTTTATTAATTTTCTAAAAATTCGCACTTGGAGGCCTTTAATTCCTCCCAAATGAATAAAATAAGAAATTTACTGGGTCTCCTAACATCCAAAATAAGACTTTAAAAGTAAACGTTTAGGAACATCTGATGTATCTAAACCAAAAATCTTAAACTACTATTGATGGTCTCTAATGTCCCTCCAAATGATATTTACAAATCCACTTTTAATGACCTCTTATGGTCTTCCAATAAGTCTTTAAAAATCTACGTTAGTGGACGCAGCATAATCTTCCAAAGTGTCTTTTAAAACCCTCTAATCTCCCTCCAAAAGTTTTAAAAAGCCCAGATGAAAATCTCCAACATCACCCCAAAAATCCCTTAAAACCCACGAAAAATGTATGCCTCTGACATCTCTCCTCAAATTCTCCTCAAGAAAGTCCGTAAAAATCAACTTCGTAAGGCCTACAATACTCCAACGATCTTTAAAATTCTCATTTGAAGGTCAATAAAGTCCTTGAAAATCATAGTTTATAAAATTCCAAAATTCCACCAAAAGGTCCAAATCCTCCACTATAAAAAACCCAAATATGTAGGCCACAATGATCATACAAACAGTATTGAAAAATCTAACTTTAGGCTCGAACGTCCATCTCGAACGTTCATCTCTTTCCAATAGCCATATCTTTATTTCTTAAAAAAAAATCTTAAAAATACGCTATGGGCTACAAAAAGCCTCCAAAAAGAAAATATCACATTTGTAGGACTCATGTACCACTCTTAGAAAGAAGACCACCAACTGCCCCCTAAAAAATCTTAAAAAATCACAGCTTCAAGACCTTCTATAGACCTTTAAAATAATTCTTGTTTATGGGTGTCGAATTGACCTTAACCCCCACATATTTCAAAAACAATAAAAAAAATGCTCTAATGCTAATAGTAATTTTGACCCTATTCCCGCTCTTTTAATTCAAGTAGCTAATATGCACTAAAAATACTTCGAAAATACCGATTTATGTCAAATTCAATGTTCTAATGGTCGTATGATTGATATCATTTCATAACATAAAGGGTACAGGTGGGCGTATGATTTACACCTGATGTATTGGTTTACACTGACCTTACTGGACGTTTACAACGCATGTTATTTTTTCCTACTACACAGCATTTCTGACTCACAAACTTCTTATTTTTTCAAGCAAAATTCATTCATTATTCAGATATTATCACAAAAAAATCTCGAAATGAGATAACATTTTGCAATATTTAGCTGGGATCCTATGATTTCTAAAAATTATGTAAAGGGTGTATACAAAGCGTATATATCAAAAGACATTCAATATAGGCATTTCCCAATATAACGGCTCTTTTAAATTTTAGGTATTTCGAGATGGGTGGGCCAGTTGGTCATCAGTCAGGTCTTCACATGTTGGAGGGAATAAAAATGCCGGTCTTTTTTCTTGTTTATTTTTGGTCTACATAACACAAAAAACATTAATTTCCAAAAATCACTCTATCACACCAAACTAGCGTTTTAAAATAATCGAAAATTAAATAATTTTAAACAATTAACACAACACTGTAACAGAAACTGTAAAACATTTATTTATTTATGTCTGTTAACATTTTTTTTTTTTTTTTTTTTTGAACAGTACCATAATGTTTGGTATGTTGGGTGTTCCCGACCAGGTACTTACTTCAATACCTTCCTATTTAGTTTGTTTTTTTGGTTTTTGTTTTCATTTATTTTTATCATTGTTGTTTTGTTTGTTTACATATTTTGCATCATGTTGTGGTGGTGGTGGTTCGTGATGGTGGTTATTGTTGTAATTTAATTGAATCATTATTTTTTGTTGTTGTTATTATTATTTTGTTGGTGCATTATACATACAAACATGTATTTAAGTAGTATATGTATATCATTTTTGTAGAGAGTGGATGCGTAATTAATTAATTGATTTCATTTAATTGGATTTAATGATGAATGAATGGTGGATGGTTGGTTGGTCGGGTTGGGTCGGATAACAGATTGAGGGGAATGGAATCGTTCATTATTGGTAATTATTTAAATGATGCACAAACCATTATCATTTAATTATAGGCAATTTATGTTTTGGGGGAGGAGGAAAATTGAAAAATTGTAATTTTCATATTTTTTTTTGTATTTTGTTTTGAAGAGAAGACGTGCAGAAAATTTTTAAAATATTTAAAGATTTTTTTTTCGATTATTTTTTTAAGTAAAATTTTATTAGAATTTAAAGCATTTTGAAGAGAAAGAAAATTATAAAGATTTTTTTTGGATTGATAGGTTAAGGTGTTAGTGGTGGTGTTGGTGGTAGTGATAGTGGAATGAAACAAATGCCAAGAAATGGTGAAAAGTGAAAAACGGGGAAATGAAAGGAAAGAAGAAAAAGATTTAAAATTATAAATTGGAATTTTATTAATTATTTCCTTAGACATTTTTTTACAGATTTCAAAATTAAAAGAGACGTTTTCAAATAATACCTGACACATAACAAAAAATACACATTTTTACAAATTTAAATCAGTGAAATAATAAAGGATAACAAGCATTACCATAATTGTTGTTACATTTCCTTGATATTTTCAAAATATTTTTAATATAGTTTTGATATAATCTCTAATCTAAACTCTTTTTAATTTCCCTTATCTTTTTTTTGAGCTTCTATTTTTTAATTTCCTATTTTTCTGTCTTAAACTTATTTTTGATATGGCAAACTTTTCCAAACTTAGAGCCCCCATTTTGACTTTTGGCCAAAGATAATAATTACAAAACACACATTGGAATACAACACAAATGTCCTACTGCTCAACGACCCCTCTTGGAACAATTGTGGCAACATACAATTATTGTAGGAGGCCTACTTTGTAAAAGTCTAGCGGAAACCAATTGGCCTTATAAATTTGCATGTCCTCCATACAAATACTGAGGCAAGTTCTCTTTTTTTTGTAATACATACATGATTGCCACTGTGTGTTTGAGAAACAATAGATGTTGTTGAATAATAACGGAAACGACCGCCAACCGTTTTTAGCCAGCTACAACAACAGCAACAACAAAGAGAGCACCACAGCAAATTGAAACCATACATTTACCAAAAATTTATTACCAACCACTGCTCGCCTGGGCATCCGTCGCCTTTTGTTTGAGTTGTGAGCTCTTTTGTTTGGTTTGAGGTTAATTGGACTGCATGTGTATGAATGTGTGGGTGTGTGTGTGTGAGTGAGGATATTTCTATGCCATATCTTTTCTCAGTGTCCGTTGGCGATATGAAATTTAATACCGGAACCAAAACAAACTATCACAAATTATCAGAATTCAAGGCACAGTGGTTGTGTATGTGTGTGGGAGGAGAGAGAGAGAGAAAAGACCTAGAATAGTGGGAGATTATGTCTGGATTGTTATCTAGTTGAGAAACTTTTAAGAGAACACGAAGAGTGAACAATATGGTTTTTATATGCAAGATAGCTCTCATATAAAAGAAACAATACCTTTGTACAAATTGACCCACCAATAATTCTAGAAATCGGACTTTTGAATTATATGTCGCTATTTCAGAAAGTAGAAAAGCTTGCCATGTATCCAGTACCAATCATTATTGGAGAAGTATAAATAATTTTATTTTTTTTAAACCCTAATCAAAATATTGCCAGCACCTTAGAGATTGAGATAAGTATAAGAAATAAAATTTCCAAAAATTGTCTAGATCGCCAATATTAATTGTGAAAGGGTCAAGGGAGAACATTTTTTTAATAAAATAATAGAGTTTAGGTGATAAGGCGACAATCTCAATCTGAAAATTTTTAGAAATCAGGAATACCATTTTTATTTTGTTAGGAAATTTTCTAAGAAGTTTTTACTACCCTCCACCATACATAATATGGAAGCACAGATCAATCTTTTGTCTGCAGGCAGGTCAAGTTCGAAGATGAGCTATATCGATCCACGATATTATATAGCCCCCATATAACGGGTACCCCCTATATTCGGTATTTTTAACGATTGTAGCCAAATTTTTCAATGAAACTGTCTGAAAATCTACACAAGGAGTTCATTCTGTATACTCTACCCTCTGCGACATTACTAACTGGATTTCTTTCAAATGTCGTGCTTGAAGTTCCTAATAGGTACTACAGCCTGTGACAGAAAATTGTCTATGTTGCTTCAGTTTTTCGTATAGCCTCCATATGTCGGTGCCTCCCCATATTCGGTATTTTGCCTGTGACAGAAAATTGTGTATGCAGGTCCATGTCTTCGTATAGGCCCCATATATCAGTACCACTCTATATTCGGTATTTTAAGTAGAATATTCACCGAAATTGTTTGAAATTTCGCATTTAAAGTTCCTAATGAGTAATACAGCCTATGCCAGAAAATTCTATATGCAGGTCCAGGTCTTCGTGTAGCCTTGATATAACGGTACCTCCCTATATTTGGAATTTTGATGATTTTAGCTACATTATTCACCGTTTTTCTTCAAGTTTCGTATTTAGATTTAATAATGGGAACTACAGTATCTGCTAGAAAATTGTCTATGCAGGCCCAGGTCTTCGTATAGGTCCCATAAATCAGTAGCTCCCTATATTCGGTGTTTTTAAGATTTTAACAGAATTTTTTAAAGGATTTTATTCTTTTGAAAATTTCCAAATTCGTTCCAAATGGTGGAGGGTATTTAAAGTTCGGCCGGCCGAACTTACTGTTTTTTACATGCTAAGAGTAATCTTTTTGTGGAATTTTATGAGGATACAAATTCTTCTTGGGAGCTACCAATCTAAATATGTTGGAAACAATTTGCCTTAATTCCTGGGTCAAAATATATGAAGTTAAAGAAATTTTCAGGAATCCAGATAAACCTTTTTCAATCTTAAGAAAATCTTCTTAGAAGAAAATGAGTGGTTCCGTAAGGACCTCTGAATGCGAACTTTCCATTTATTTAACATGGGAAATCTAAATATATTTTTTTATATTTGACTCGATTTTCTCTCTTCGATTTTGGGAATTGGATATTATGAGGTGTTTGAGTAGAGCAACAAATCCACCAAATTCTGCTCAAGAAAACTCCCGACAACCATCTAGTTCTTCCTTAGAATATTCCCTGCAACCACTGTGCTTTCCTAATCCCCAGCAGAATGTCAACCATATTAAATGGCAAAGCCTCACACTTAAAGTTAAGTCCTTAATAGCATTAAAATCCTATTATAGACAAACAATATGCCCCACCAAAATTCACTGAGCCATCAAATGACCCACTTGAATTTGGATTTTTTCTTCAAAATGTGCAAGGCCACATCCTTACCATCCTTGTTTTGTTGCAACTGGCCATTAGAATGTACTCAAAGTTTGTGAAAAGGCCAACCGCAACACCACAACTATTAAATACAGATATTCTCTTCTTCAAAACCAAGAGCATACTTTTAGGTGCCATTTTTAGTATTTGGGAATTAAAACATATCGCCCGTCCTTTGCCCATAAATATGAAATACTGTTTGTTTACCAAAAAACCTAAAAGTAAAATTTATTTGTTTACTCTACTAAAAATAATAGCCTTTGAATCCTTTTCTTCTTTCTTCTTCTCTTCTTTAGGTTTTGTCTTGTTTGGTTTGGTTTAGTTTAGTTTGTGTTAGAGACTTTGTTTGTTTTGTTTGTGTAATGTCTCTATTATTTGCAGTCATTAATTACAACAGTTTTTCATAGTGAGAACCTACAGAGACAGAGACAGAGCGAGAGAGAGCAAACAAAGAAAATTCTTTTATGGCTGCGTAAAAATATTCTCATTGACCTTGAAATGAAGGTACACACAAGTACGTGCCAACCTAACTACTCACTCGCCTACTCAGCCACTTGAGGGTATTGTATGAAAACCGTATGACATGCATCCAATTTAACCTTTGCCCAATGCCGCTGAACTCGGAGAGTATTTTTATGAGATTTTTATTAAATTCTGCAAAAGTACTTATAAATGTCTTCTTTTCATATCTCAGGGGGGTGCAAGGCCTCTCGAGGGAGTTGCTAATAACATAAACAAATAAACAATTGATGTTTTTGTTTACCAAAGAAAAAATTACAATTTGAGGCCCTTGACATTTTCATTTGCCTGGCAAAGAATTCAGCCTGTCTTTATGACACAACGGCTGAGTAATGAATAAATTAAAATATTATTTTTTTTTATATTCCCATTAAATAATGCCTTGACTAAATCTGCCATAGCAATAAACATATTTTCTGGGCAAAAAAAAATATAATAATAAAATAATATAAACAAACCAAAAAAAAAAAATGAAGAAATAATTTAAGACATTCTTTTAAGTAAACTAAGGTATTTATATGGAAAAGAGGAAATTTTAAATATTTATGGCAAGCTTTTAGTTCGTTTTTTTTTTTCTCTTTTCATTTGTTGGCATTTCTAATGGTAGGATTCGTACACAAGGGTATTTTTTGGGTTGCATATCTACCACTGACACTATCTAATATGCATACTCATTCGCATTTGCCTAAAAGTATACCATTGTTGTGTCATAACATTTTATTCATCCTAGACAATCCTCTTAGCACATTGTGGGGTGTAGCTTTACTACTCCTCTAAATGGTTCTAGTTTGGCTCTTTTCTAGAGGGAATTTATGCTTAAAACTATAAAAAATAAACTAAATTGGAAAATAAATAAAATTAACATTTTTTTCACATAACTAAAATAAAATAAAATTTATTTGCATGAAATTTAAGAGCATTTTATTTGTTTGTTATTTTATTATTTTTGTTATAAATTAGCATCTAAATAAAGTGCAAAGTATTTTTTGAGGAATTTTTTTTTAATCTAAAATCAAATGCAAAAATTGTTTTCGTTTTCATTGCCAAATGCATTTTTAAAGGAGGGTTATTTGTTGAGGATGTCGGTGATTTGGAAACAAGGATAAATTTGTACATACCTTGAAGACTTGACGGCAAAGGAAGTTCTCTTTAACTGGAAGTAGTCTGGAAAAATGAAGAAAAAATAAATAAATTTTAATATTTGGAAAACACAAAATGAAGAGGAAATTGGTATTTTAGCTACTTAAAGCAATTTTTAGAAAATTATAAAAATTAAATACAGGGTGAGATAAAAAAAGACAAACGTCATAATTTTTACATTTCTATATCCTCCACCATAGTATGGAGGGTATATTATGTTTGTCATTCCGTTTGTAACACCTCGAAATATACATTTTAGACCCCACAAAGTATATATATTATTGTCGATTTAGCGATATCCGTCCGTCTGTCCGTCTGTGAAAATCACTCTATCTTCCGAACGAAATGAAGTTGGTTGATAAAATTTTACTAAAATGTGGATTTCGTCTGCAGGACTTTTGGTATTGAAAATGAGTGATGTAGGTCCACGTTTTGGTATAGCCCCCATTTAATGGTACCTCCCTATTTTCGGTATTTTGGTGATTTAAGCGACATTATTCACCGGAAATGTTTCAAATTTGGTATTTAAATGTCGTAGTAGATACTATAGCCTATGACAGAAAATTGTCTGTTCAGGTCCACGCCTTCGTATAGCCCCCATATAAAGGTACCTCCCGATACTCGGTTTTTTTGTTGATCTTAGCGACATTATTTGCCGGATTTGTTAAAAATTTGACATTTGAAGCTCGTAATGGATACTACAGCCTATGACAGAAAATTGTCTGTGCAGGTCCATGTTTTGGTATAGCCAACATATATTGTATCTACCTGTATTCTGTATTTTGATGATCATACTTACATTATTCACCGATTTTTTTTAAAGTTTTGCATTTGAATATTGTCACGGCTTCTGACAAAATCGTCGTATGGACTATAATTTATTAATAATAAATAAAAAATAATAAATAAAAATAATAATTAATAATAATAATAAATTTTATAATTTAAAGGCTTTTAAGGGATTTTATTTATTTATTTTTTTTTTTCAAAAGTGCCAAATATGTTCCAATTGGTGGCGGGGATTAAAAGTTCGGCCCCGCCGAACTTGTAGTTTTTTACTTGTTTCTATTTTTTTCTTTGAATAAAAGCAAAAAAATGTCGGAAATAGCATCAAATTTAAGAATAAGTTTAGATTTGTTCGAATCGGTCACCTTTGGCACGAATTATGGCCTTCAAACGGCCAATGAAACAGTCACACGCTGCCCGAATGTTGCGCTGCGGCATTTTGGCCCATTCCCGGCGAATCGTTTGCTTGAGGTGTTCGACACTTTGGTATTTTTTAGTGCCAACCTTGCTTTCCAGAATACACCAGATACAATAGTCCAACGGATTGGTATCCGGAGATTTTGGTGGCCATTGTGCGCTGGAAATGAAGCGAGGAACCTCATTTTGTAACCGTTCTTGAATGGCGCGTGCTGAGTGCGATGGTGCTGAGTTCTGTAGCAATATCCAAGGTATGCGGACAAACTGTTGCGTGCCCTAGGCTTTAATACACCCTCCAGAATATTTTCGCGATAACATTCGGCATTTATTCTGATGCTAAGGTCGATTAATACGAGCGGAGAGCGACCATCAGCTGTTAAGGCGGCCCACACCATCACCATGGCCGGCGCTTGAGTTCTGGTGGCAAACCGCCAGCCGAAGGTACACATTTTCAGCTGACCTCTTTGGCAAGTAAACACGAGCGGACCATTTTGTTGGTTTACAAACTGCTGGGCAATGAAAGTTTTCTCATCGGAGAATACCAAATTCGACAGTTCACCACTTTCAGCCAAGCGAAGTAACTCTTTGGATCTTTTGAGTCTATTTTCTTTCGGTTGCGGTGCAAGTTCTTGCACTTTTTGGAATTTCAATGGCTTTACCCCGAGCTCATTTTTCAATATTTGCCGAATGGAATATTGCGATATGTTCAGCTCACGAGCCATTTTTCGGCCATTGCAACGCGGGTTTCGATCAAGTCGCAAGTCGATTCTTTACTTTTCGAACCATTTCTGCTGATGTTGCTTTTTTCTTCCGTCCACTTCCTTGACGTCGGGCTACGCTACTCTTGAAAAAAGACGTCCGTGAGCCAGAAATGCGGTGTAGTGGGAAAAAATAACGTCCTTACTGCTTAATGCAAACCAATACATTAGGTGTTAATCATACGCCCACCTGTACCCTCCATGCAATGAATTGATATCAATCATACGACTTGTAGAACGTTGAAATTGACATAAATCGGTATTTTGAATTATCTTGTGCTTGAATTTAAAGAGCCTGAGAGGGGTCAACATGACTGTCAGTACTGCAGATTTTTTTTTTTTTTTAAGTGGGGTTCCAACTAAGTTCGGAGACAATAGAATTTGTAAAAAATGTCTTAAGAATGGCTTACAAAGGCAATTCAAGACCCATTAACCGAATTATTTTGAAAGTCTGTAGAAGGCCTTTTTTAAGATTTTTTGAGAAATAAACACGTGGAGGGATGTTTGAGTTATTTAGATGTTGATTTTTTGAAGATTGTTTGGAGAATCATTGGGGCCTACATATTTGGGTTTTTATGGTGGAGGGCTATAAACATTGATTTTTTGAGGACCTTTTTTTATCTCGCCCTGTATATTAAGAAACAAACTTAACATTTTATCTTCTTTTAAGATTTTTAATTGAAAACGCAATCCTAACCTTTTTTGAGTGACTTTGTCATTAAGTGACTCTGCTCTTCAGCTTAAATTTTCTTCAAACTTATTCAAATCTAAGAACAAAACAATACTTACTTGGCCATTTCGGATAACTGCAAACGTCCATCTTTGTTGGCATCGAAAACTTGGAGCTAAAACCAAAAGAAACATAAAAAGAAACCCAAAAAGAAGGGAAATTGTGATGACAGAATTTGCATTTAAAAAGATTTCTTAAAAAATTAATGGGCGACATGTGTAAGCACTTGTCTTCTTTTCAATTAACACAGAAAGAGAGACAGAGGACAAAAGATAAAATATGGAATTTATTATAAAAAAAATGTAAAAAAATTCATTAGCATATTTTCAGGCCGGGCGAAAACAAACTGGCCAAAGAATAACTTTTCTTTAAAGGTAAAGAAAAAAAGAAAACTCATGTTTGACCATTAAACTGCTGCATAATTTTAGGTGCCTTCATTTTAATTTCTGTTTTGTTTTGCTTTATTTTTATTTTCTTGATTTTTTTATTTGCATACTTTCAGGTTTATTAATTAAAACAAACTATTGCATATTTAGAAAAAATGTTTTTTGTTTTCCTTTTTTTCCTTCCTTTACAAGAAGTTTAAATGACTAGTATCAGCTGTTACGCAAAATATAGTAGCTAATTTATTAGATTCCAAGAAGGATTCTCATTTTCAAGTTTGCTGCTCAAACAAACAACGTAGAATCTGCGCTGTTTTAATTGCCTTGCAGGCCAAAGCAAAAGAAAATGAATTCACTTTTTTGCTGGAGGCAAGATTTGTTGCAATTCTTTCCGTTTTTATTTTTTGTTTTAAACTAAAAAAATGTTGTTAGACAATAAAAGCAGTCAACTACAGTCAGCTACACCCACATTGTATTTAAAGCCCCCCCTTGGCAAACTGTGTTAGTGCTGGAATTAATTGGGTGAAAGATTGTCTGCCATCTCGCGGCCTTGCCATTTTCACAACATGTCCATGGGAGGTCATAGACAAAAGAGATAATTGATTTTTCTTCGCCTTTTGTTGTTGTTGTTGGATTTTCTTCCAAAGAATATGGCTTTCACAAGTGGAACAAATTGTGTTAACTACGGACAGTTGAAAGCCCAGAAGGTGGAGCTTTTCTATTTGGGAATTATGTGAGAGTTCGAAGCTTTGTTATACGAAATCACAAATGCATCTTTTTGAATTTCCAAAGAACACAAAAGAAGGAAAGAATGCCAAAAGTCCGATGATATATGTATCGCCAGATTTTGTGTCTTTATGATGACTTTCTTGAAACCAACTTCCAATTTAATTGTCTCAAATAAATAAAAATTAAGGTTCTCATAGAATTCAAGAAATATTTTTGAAAATTCTTTAAGGATAGTTCAGAACTTATTTTGGAGTAAGAATGCTAGAGTTAACTGTAAAGTGAACTTTTACCTTTTATATTTGGAATTTTTATAGCATACTTTTAAGAGCTCACAACAAATTTTTAAGCCATAAAAAAGTGTTGTGATATATAAGCATATTCTACCTTGTAAAATATATAGAGGCTGAGATGAAAAAACTGCAACAAAATTATAACTGCTGTCATTTCTATGCCACTCATCCGACAGCTGTTAAAACTACTCCAGCGACATTTCTTGTTTACAAGCGTTCAAAAGCGTTTTGGTGAGAATTTTTCAGAAAAGTCATTCGTGATGGAATTCAAGCGTGATAGTGTGATTTTTTCATAATTGGCTGGAAAACCACAAGTGGCTATCGTTAGCGAACTCCAGCATTTAAATGTGAATAAATCTTTAGTGTCTCGTACTATCGCTTGTTACCGTGATACAGGTAGCATAGCCCGAAGTCAAGAAAGTGGATGTAAGAAAAAAAGCAACATTAGCACAAATGGTTCACAAAACAAAGAAGAGCCTTGATCGAAACCCGCGTCGAAGTGGCCGAAAAATGGCTCGTGAGCTGAACATATCACAATATTCCATTCGGCAAATATTGAAAAATGAATCGAGCTCGGGGTAAAGCCATTGAAATTCTACCGCAACAGAAAGAAAATAGACTCAAAAGAGCTAAAGAGTTGCTTCGCTTGACCGAAAGTGGTGAACTGCCGAATTTGGTTTTCTCGGATGAGAAAACATTCATTGTCCAGCAGTGTGTAAACAAACAAAATGATCCGCTCGTGTTTACTTGCCAAAGAGGTCAGATGAAAATGTGCACCTTCGGTTGGCCACCAGAACTCAAACCCCGGTCATGGTTCTCCGCTCGTATAAATCGACCGTGGCATCATAATAAATGGCGAATATTATGGCGAAAATATTGTGAAGGGTGTATTTAAGCCTTGGGCACGAAACAGTACTCAGCACCATCGAACTCAGCACGCACCAGCCAAGAATGGCTACAAAATGAGGTTCCTCGCTTCATTTCTAGCGCACCATGGCCACCAAAATCTTTGGATACCAATCCGTTGGACTATTATGTCTGGAGTATTTTGGAAAGCAAGGTTGGCACTAAAAAATAACAAAGTGTCGATCATCTCAAGCAAGCGGCCAAAATACCACAGAGCAACATTCGAGCAGCGTGTGACGTTTTCGTTGGCCGTTTGAAGGTCATTATTCGTGCCAAAGGTGACCAATTCGAACAAATCTAAACTTATTCTAAAATTTGATGCTATTTCCGACATTATTTGCTTTCATTCGATAAAATTAAAAAAAAAATTAAAAATTATTGCGTTTGACTTTGTTGCAGTTTTTTTATCACACCCTGTACTCGCCTTTAATTCATTTTTTTAAATTTTATGTTAGGAATTTTTGTAGTATATTTTTGAGCGCTCCTTAAAAAAGTATAAAACTTTTCGATATTATAATATATAACATATTCAATTCAATTCAAATTTATTGAGCCTTTTTAACACGAAAATTTAAAATTTTGAAGTGAAGAAAGAAATACTTAAAACTATAATGTTTTGTTTTAATGACTAAAGCGTATTTTCAGCTTTAATTTTATGCAAAGCACCCAAAAGTATGCTATTGAAAGTATGATTTTAACATATAAATGCTAAGAAAGTCACTTTATATATGACTATAACATGATAAGCAAAACTAGCTTTTGGAAGAAAAATTAATTCGTAGAAGTAAACTTAAAGAGTTTATCTTTGGGAATTCCTGGAATATTTTCGAAAAATCTAAGCTTTAGAATTCAAAATTATCCTAAAGCAATATAAAATCATTGTTCCATATTTTAATAGGCGCCCTATACATATGGCCCGGTTATTAAATTTGGAAAGACATAAACAATGATTTTGAAATATTTTGTTATGTTCTGCAGTTGAATATCCAGTTACATATCCTTTCCCTATTTTATTTCCTTCTCACCGAATCAAATCTGTTTTATTTACCCCTTTTTAAAATATGATGATATAAAATATTCAAATTTCTTGTTTGCCAAACATAAAAACCCAAATCATTTTCAATGCGCCAACAAGTGGCATTGGAGGATTATGACCGAGGCCACGCGCAGCCACGGCAATCCTTCAACACTGGGAAAATATTTGCATTCCGTTGATGTATTACAAAATAAGTATTAAATCACAACAAAATTAATTCCACTTAAAATGTCCACATTGTTTACCATCGACGTAAGCCTAAAAGTATACAACAGCATTTTCATATTACACTCGGGCGAACAAATATGATGAGCCGATGACGACGACGATGATGACACGCATTAAAATTTACAACAAGAACACAACATGTACATAGATACATATGTATGTTAATTACAGCCATTGTCAGGTTTACAAAATGCAATGTCAATGCAACCGGGGCCATGGGGGGAGCCGCCATCCCACCGTCCATGGCACCTAAATATGTAAATGATTTGCATTTTGTATCAAGTACAAGTATTATGTTAACAATTCAGCTAACTTGTGTCGATGAGTCATTGTTGACATGCTGACAATGGCTTAAATGTGTGTGCGTCTGTGTGCGGGTGCGTATGTGTTTAAATTGGATTAGCAAGTCGACAGATATTTTGTGCGAAAACAAAACCGGAAAACGAAAGTAAATTAAAAACGAATGCGATTTATCGCCCTATCCAAGGCACCGAATTTAAACATTTTGCAGAGATACGGATACTCTCACATCAGCAGTTTTATTATTTCACTGCAAAAAAAGCTAAACACACACACACATTGTTGCCATCGAGAGAGAAAGAATTGACACTCAACGACAATCTCATAAATAATTTATGATATCACAAATCATTTTGAAATGCTTTATTGCCGGCCAGATAAGTGAGGGTTATGGCAGAATGCTATGTAATTGAAACTAGAGAATTATGGTTATTACTCTGCCAACCCAAATACATGGATAAACGACGAGGTACTACTTTCTTTTTCTTATGACACGTCTTCATTAATTTCCACACAACATTGTTGTTGTTGTTTTTCTCACTTACCATTGTATCTGTGTATTCAATCAGCTTGTCCTCGGACACATCATTGATTTTCTTGGCCTCTTTGAGCAAATCCCTGAGGAAATTTTTCAGTTCATCTGCCTCAATGTAACCGGAATTGTCGGTGTCATATTCACGCCAAATCTATAAAAAATAGAAGATTGCCAATATAAATAGAAATAAATTTCATTTGATATTCCTAAAAGTATGCTTTAATTTGTGTCATAAACATGAAATGGCTCAATGTGTGTCATTATTATTTGTTATTATGTTTTTTTTTTTTTTCTTATTTTCTTATTGGCAATTTATATTAATTGCAATAATAATTATATATCAATAACCTTTGTTATGGCCTTACCTTCATAAATTCCACACTGGATTCCAAGGGATTGTCGAAACGGAACAGCAAAAGGAAATTCTCCTCCATTGGAAGCAATTGAGCCAACTGTAAATAATATTGAAGAAATAAAATGAGTTATTTTTGGGTTGGTATTAAAAATAAAATAGAGAGCTTTGTTGTTGGGGATGGTAGTTATTGCAATTGCCTTGAAATAATCTACAATATTAAGTGATATTTTTGGATTGACGTCGATTTCTTAAAGGGTCTTTTACTTAGAGAATTATGGTCGAGATTTTAAACTTTTTCTGATGTTAAATTCTGTTCAATGTCTTTTATGCCTGGGTACTTAAATTGGAAATATTTGCTAGAATATCGGAGATATTAAACATAAAAATGGCAAAAATATCTCATAGAGTTCAAAATGATTGCCTGACTCGTATGAAATTCATACAAGGTAATATTTATATCAGACTAAGGTCATGTGTAAAGAAGGCGACCTACTCCTTCTGGTACGTCTCCAACACAGGGTAACATTTTTGAAAAAAAAAACAGGTCTCTTAAAAACTTCGAAATAATTTATTTCACTAATACTGATCCACTTCCCCTGGTGTCTCTTATACTCCTCCAAAAACGGACTAATTTTCAACTAAACTGAATTTAGAACAAAAAAAGTTATAGAAGAAGTTTCGTTGGCCTTGAAGGATTATACAATTTTATAGATACTTTTTGTAGAAGTCAGAGACCATTAATTTTTTTATAAGTCTACCGAATTTATAAAATTTGTTCGTATTTCTATAAAATTTGATTGAAGAAGGAGGCCTCAATAATTTTAGAAAAAAAAAAATTCAAGAACTTCGGAAGAATACCAAATTTTATGGAAACTTTTTCTTCATCCTCAGAAGCTAAAATTTGCTTAGAAAAAAATCGTGGTCCTCTGGCATCCTGAATTGTATAAATTTTTAGTTATACTCAGAGGTCCACACACTTCCATTTAATTTTGAGAATTTTTATAGTGTACTTTTAAGAGCACACAAACATTTCTATAGACTATCCTTTAAACAATTCTATATTATACGTACATGTACGGGGTGAGATAAAAAAAACTGCAACCAAGACAAATGCCATCATTTTTACATTTTTTTTATAAATTTCATTGTATGAAAGGAAAAATGTCGGAGAAAGCATCACATTTTAGAATAAGTTTAGATTTGTTCGAACTGTTCAACTTTGGCACGAATTGTGGCCTTCAAACGGCCAATGAAACCGTCAAATGCTGCCCGAATGTTGCTCTGCGGTATTTTGGTCCATTCCCAGCGAAGCGCTTGCTTGAGGTGATCGACACTTTTGTATTTTTTAGAGCCAACATTGCTTTCCAAAATACACCAGACACAATAGTCCAACGGATTGCATCCGGAGATTTTGATGGCCATTGTGCGCTGGAAAATGAAGCGAGGAACCTCATTTTGTAACCATTCTTGGGTGGCACGTGCTGAGTCCTATTGGAATGTCCAAGGTCTGCCGCCAAAATGTTTGCGTGCCCAAGGCTTTAATACACCCTCCATAATATTTTCGCGATAATATTCGGCATTTATTCTGATGCCACGGTCGTTTAATACGAGCGGAGAGCGACCATCGGCGGTTATGGCGGCCCACACCATCACCATGGCCGTCGCTTGAGTTCTGGTGACCAACCGAAGGTGCACATTTTCAGCTGACCTCTTTGGCCAGTAAACACGAGTGGATCATTTTGTTTGTCAACAAACTGCTGTACAACGAATGTTTTTATATCGGAGAAATACCAATTCGTCAGTTCACCACTTTCGGCCAAGCGAAGCAATTCTTTAGCTCTTTTGAGTATATTTTCTATCTGTTTTTGTTGCGGTGTAAATTCTTGCTCTTGCTCTTTTTGGATGGCTGTACCCCGAGCTCATTTTTCAATATTTGCCGAATGGAATATTGCGATATGTTCAGCTCACGAGCCATTTTTCGGCCACTGCGATGCGGGTTTCGATCAAGTCGCTTCTTTACTTTTCGAACCATTTCAGCTGATGTTGCTGTTTTCTTCCGTCCACTACCTTGACGTCGGGCTACGCTACCAGTATCACAGTAACGAGCGATGGTACGAGACACAAAAGATTTATTAACATTTAAATTCTGCAATGCTCTAAGGATAGCCACTTGTGGTTGGTTCTCCAGCCAAATATAAAGAAATCACACTATCACGCTTGAATTCCATCACGAATAACTTTTTTTCTGGAAAACTCTCACCGAAATGCTTTTGTACGCTTGTAAACAATATAAAGAGCTGGCATTGGAATAATTTTAACAGCTGTCGGACGAGTGGCTTAGACATGACAGCAGTCTGAAGTTGGTTGCATGTTTCTTATCTCACCCTGTATATATTAGAAAATTTTTCGTGGATCTCGTGGGTCTAGCTTAAAGTCGAAAAAATATTGGTCCAATCCATCTGAAATCTCCCGTCAAACGACTATCATTTTGAAAGTCTTAAAAAGTATATAAGCGGAATTACATAGCAGTAATGAGATAGCCTAACTTTTAATAGCATAACGATTAAAATCAAGCCAAAACCTTTAATTCGTATATGATTCCTGCACATAGGTACATAAATGGTCATTTTCTGAAGAAAATGGTCAGATACTTTCAAACATTATCAATTTCCTTAATTTCCAAATCTATGCCAATCACAGCCATTATTTATTTAATACAATTCAACAATTTGTCTATCTCCGGGCCAGACAAACAAATTAACCATTCTGAAAATAATGAAGTACACGAAATCATTTAAGGCATTATTAAAAAGGCTTTTATGGTGGCAGAGAATACCCCCTGCCTTTCCTCCCCTCCCCCCCCTTCCACCAATAAAAATTAAAAGCAAAGCAAACTTGGTCCCTAAAAAGAAGATCTGCGCAAATTGATTTGCATTTCATTTCAAAAATTTAAGGGCAAGCTATTCCGATGATTGCTAATGGTTTTCCGTTCACAACCTCCCACCAGGAACAACTTTATCGAATAGTAGTAAATGGCAAATATTTGATTTGAAATCAGGCGTTTATTGTTTGTTCCCTTTTCTCCAATGGGAGGTGGAGTGGGGTTGGGTCTTAGGGTGGGGGGTGTGATGAATACAAATGGGTTCTCCACTTATTTGCTTACTTACCTCTCTGATATCAATTTTGCCATCTTGATTGTCGTCGTAGGCCTCCATGAAACATGATTTCAATTCACCCAGCATTGTGTCGGTAACAGCCTGAAAATGAATAGAAAGCAGATAGAAATAAGAAAATTGAAAACAAATACTTGGCGAAAAGTAATGCAAAGACAGTCGGACAGACCGACAGTCTATTCGTTTTGTGTTGTGTTGTTGTAAATATGAATTTCAAAAATAGAATAATTTAATTACAAGCCAATAGCAATGACAGTTAATATCGGATGTGACAATGCCATGTCCCGTTCTGCCTTGAGTTCTGTGTGTTCTGCTAATTTTGCACAATTTTCTCGATAAATCATATTTGTCATGCAGGGATTGGGCTGCCTTAAGGCTTGATGCTATTAGCAGCATCGACAGCAAAATCTAATGACAGCCACAATGACAAGTGGCATAAATATAGGCGACATGCGATATGTGATGACTGTAGTAATTGTAGGTGAATGGCAAAAGGGGATAACTAGTAAAAAAATTTAAAAATAATTTCAGAAAATTTAAAATGTTCTAAATTGAAGATATTTGAATTATGTCCCTAATACATTTATGTGATGAATTTATTTTAGGTGAATGGCAAAAAAGGATAACTAATAAAACGTTTAAAAATAATTTCAGAAAATTTAAAATGTCCCAAGTTAAAGTTATTGGAATCATTCTCTAATATTTTTATGTTCGATTTCAAAATTCACTTAAAATTGTCTTTAAGTTGCCTGTTTCTTAACTTAAGTGTGTGGGGCCTCCATCACTTCCAGTTATGTAATTGCATATTTTCTGTTTTTTTCTTCCTTCTTGTCACTAAAAATAAGACCAACTCATGTCCTATCCTTTTTTTTTGTCTTCCTTTACACATCCTTCCATTGTAACTGTGTTAAGAGTTAAGATAAAAAAGTGGCACATCATAGAGTGGTTGCACCAGCATCATCATGGCCACCGCCACCGCCACGCCATCAGTAGTAGCAGTGGCAATGGTCCTTTTGACCATCATATCTTCAACAATTTCAAGCTTTAATTCTCCCACGCCCACGCCATGTACAAGTAAACGGCAATTGAAAACAGGGGAAAAAGATGTGTGCTTTAAAAAAAGGCACAACTTGTAGTGATGACACATCATCTGACAGTATTGTCCTCCATGTTACTTAAACGCCCTCATATTTTTCTTTTTTCTTTTGGGGTACAAAGAATGAAATTCAATAAAACTGTGATCCTTCCCAAAAAAAAGAGTATGACCATATTGTAACAATAAAAGGATTGCCGGTTACAAGATATCTGCTGAAATGTTATTTTCACAGGCTAAAATCACAGAGCAAGGGATTTAAGCAAATGTTGTGGCTCGTTGAAAGGGACTGAGGGTAACAAAAATTAAAAGGGAAAAATGATAGTTTTCTTGGGCAGTTGAAGATATAATATGGATAAGAGACTATGAGAATCATATGTTCCAATAATCAGCAGTAATGTATTTTTTCCATACTCAGAGGTTTTTCACAAATTAGAATCCTTAGTTCTTCAAAGAAATTAACCAGAGTTAAATAAAAGGATAAACATAAATATATGCTTTGTTCCTTTAATTGAAATTGCAAGATAACTAGTAAAGGAGTGAAATGTAAAACTCTCTCGGAGAGAACTATTTTACTCAGAAAGTAAATCAGGGCCGGCAAGAGAGTCGTTCTCTTATGTTCTCCCAATATGATTACTCTTTAATTCCATTGTTTTTCAATGGTTCTAATTGTGTATATAGGAAGATTTACGCTCACTGAGAGCACGAGTGCCTGTATTTTTCTGACAATGAGGTAAAATAACTGAAAAGTTTTCAGTGAAAACTAATAAAAATGCTAAAATTTGATGAGAATTGTTAAAAATCACATTATGAGGCAATCAGAAAATTGCAATCATGCTACAACTTTTAAGTTCCCAAAAATTATCAAGCACACAATGATATATCCGGACTGACTTTAACCAAATTTAGCATAGGTTCTTCTTGGCATTGCTAACACTGTCTGTAGAAATAGCTTGTAATCAATTTAAAACTATTTTTGAATTCATTATAATCTCAACCTCGTGATTATAGAGGCTATATCATTTGACAGGTTCAAAATGTGTCTTATCGAAATAACAGGTTTAGACCCTAAATCCTCTTTGATGAAATCAGTTTCAGGCATTTGTTTTCGTTCTAGCGTCTATTTGGCTAGTTGACAAATACACGTTTGATTAAAACTTTGCAAATAGAAAAATTATTATGCCCTCAGACATATGGACAGAGAGGGTATATATCATTTGATACGGCCATGAAGTGCATCATCGAAATAGCAGTTTTAGACCCTAGATCTCTTTGAACCAAATCCATTTCAGGACATATGGAGTCGATCTAGCGATGTCGGTCCGTTCATCTGTCTGTTTGCTGGCTGGTGCGCACGATATCTCTCGAAGGGAGTATCCAAAGGGAGTATCAAACTTAGATCGAGTTAGGAGATGGGCAATGTCGGTAAACTCCTCCTGGTACCTCGCCCACAAAAGGTCAATATTTTCAAATAAAATATTTTACTGTACAGAAAGAGAAAGTTTTCGATTTTGCTTCAACTTTGCAAACCTTATATAAGCATCCGTTCTAAGTCAGGTGTTAAAATGGACGGTCCACTGCATCAACTACCTCAGCTACAAAGGATCAAAATTTGAATAATTATAACTCTTATAAAATGTTAGAGTCCGATTGTCTTTAAATTACACACATCACAATATTTTTATTAACCCAAGGTGTGGTGTGAAGATGTAATATATCGATCCTCTCCTTCTGGTACCTACCCCACAAAGGGTAAACATTTTGAGAATCCATGGAACTCATAAGACGCAAAATGAATCTCCAATTCCATTCAGACTTGGCACATCTCAATATTTCAATCAATACAAGATCTGTTACAAAGAAAGTAGAGATCGGGCCATTTTCTTCTGGTACCTCCCCCCCCCCAAAAAAGGGATCAATGTTTCGAATAACCAAAACGAATATTAAATTTGAAATAAACATCTGGTTCCCTTTATACTTCACACATGCCAATATTTTTCTAACACAAAATCTGCTGTGAAGATGGGATGTATCGATCCACTCCTTCTGGTATCTCCCTCACAAAGGGTCAAAATTTTGAATATCTTAGAAGCTCCTGATACGCGATATTAACATCAGATTCCATTCAGAATTGGAAAATCTCAATATTTTTACCAACACAAGAACTATTATAAGGATAGTAGAGATCGGACCATTTCTTCTGGTACCTCCCACACAAAGGGTCAGGGTTTTGAACAACCAAAACGATCATATGCATCCGACTCTCTTTACATTTCACACATGCCATTATTTTTACTAACACAAGATCTGCTGAGAAATTTGTATATATCGGCGCACTCTTTCAGGTACTTTTCCAACCAAGAATTCAAAATTTTGAAAAACAAAACGCGAAATAATCGTCTAACTCTCTTCAAATTTCCCGCATCCAACATTTTTGCTAACGCAAAATCTTTTGTGAAGATAATAGATATCTGCCAAACCGTTCTGGTACCTCAACCATAATACTTACATCTGTCGAAATTGCCTTAGGGTGGAAACACATAAAGCGCATATTTGGCTGGCTTAAGTCATCGGCTGGCTTCTTCGTAGATGAACAGAGGAGTTTAAGGTTGACATAGTTCGATTTTGGATCTAGGCTCCTTTGTTCATTTTCGAAGAAGCCAGCCAATGACTTAAGCCAGCCAAACATGCGTTTTATGTATTTCCAGCTTTAGTCAAAAATCTGATATGAAAATGTAAATAATCGGAATTTATGATTTCGTATAAAATTGGATATAAATGTTCGATTTCCTACGAAGTTTGCGCATGCCAAATATTTCTATCTTTATTAGATGAAGTATAAAACTGGAATATTTCGCTCCGTTATATCTGATAACTCACGTATATTTCCACATTATCCGAAAATGTTCACATATCTCTTATAAAGTATAGGAAGTAGTCGATATAGTCCAAATATGGCACGTTGTAGTATTTATACTAGACTTAGGTCAGATACGAATTGGTTAATATTGTCTAACTGCTTTGGAACCTTCCCCATAAAATGTCAACAGTTAGAAGAATCATAATTCTAGGCTGGGGGTATACAACTGTCGTCATAACCGACTGATACTATTTAACTTATTTTATCGAACTTAGATCAAGTTTGAAGATGAGTAATATCGGTCCAATTCTTCTGGTAACTCCCAAAAATATTTAAAAAAATTTAGAAATCGGAGGGTGTATCCGATTTAGTTGAAACTTAACTCTCCTGGTATTTGTATCACTATTGCTTAAAACTTTGGTCAGAAGGACTCCGATAGTCTCTCCACAGCCACAACGGTTTTTTGTGCCAATGCTGCAGTGTCTAAGCCTAGGACTATACTTAGATGCCAAGTAGCGAAAACTCAGATGTAAGAATAATGTCGGAGAATGCTCTAAGACACCTAAGCTAAGCGCTATTAAATAAAAACTTGGCATTTCTTAACCCTAGGCCCAATTTCTTCCCTAAAAAGCAAACTCTGTTCCTGAACCTAAAAATTTTGCCACTACAACTAGTTCTGGAACAAAACAATTATTTAATACATAAATCAAATAATTCATTAAAACCTATATGTATTTAGAGCCTTTAATATAAATCCTGAATATTTTATAAATTTCGTATGCCCCTGAATATTATTTCTACATTTAAACAACCCTTGTTAGTGGCAAATATAATTTGCAAATTAATCCGCCCCTTCAAACACTCAAGAATTCCAATTTCCATGTCAAGGCATACCCTTAATATCCACTTGACAAATATGATCAATTTCAAGAGGGGCCACGAATTAGCATTCCAAAGTGTTCTACCCACACGCCACATAATTTGATGGCACTTTTAACACGTAATTCCACAAAATCCAACCTCCAATTCCCTGCCTCCCTCCCTCCTTCCCTCCATCCCCCGACTTAACAAATATTCCAAAAAGGCCAACTGTCAACTGGTGATTTGCCCACAGATTTTGTTGGCCAACTTGACCCCATTACGTGTCTAATCTGTTCCGATGAAATCACTTGTCCAAATGTTGAGTTTTATTGCCCTCAAATACTTGTGAATTCGAACACACAATTATAAAAGCAATTTTAGAAACAAAATTCCTAATAATTACATCATTCAATGGATGATAGCTACAACAACAACAGCAACAACAATGAAAACAAGGAATCTCCACTCGACATTTAACAAGAGAATTCCATTAGCGAGAACGAAAGGCAAACAATGAAAACAGGGAAAAATAAATTGTAAAAAATGTAATCAAATTAAGACAAATAAAATAAAAACAACCAACAACAAAAACACCAAAATAGCAAGGCAATTGTTTTTCCCCACTTACCTCCGGACTAATGTCTGTGGCATTGGCACTGGAAACAAACTCACGCAGAAAACCATCCAATTCTGTGCCCTCAATATAGCCATTGCCTGGAAAAAAGAGAATACAAAAGAAAAAAAAATGAGGACCATTTGAATTCAGAGAATGCCCCCTAAAGTAGGCTTCATTTTCTTGTTCTACTTACCATCATTGTCATAATGGGACCATACATCCATGAATTGATTTGCCGAGAGCTTTTTCAATTCGCGTGATTCTGGATCACGATATTGGCGCATAAAGTTTTGGGCCTTTTCGATTTGGACACGTTTGGCAGCGGCAGCAGCAGCCACTGAAGCTGCATTACCAGCACCATTTGTGGCTTCCATTTTATGTTTCTGGTTGCTGGGTTGTTTCGCTGGTGGAGGGATAACTTGCTGCGAATCTATTTGTAAGTTAATTTAGGCAAATATTGCGTTACAAGTTCCAATTCTTTTTAGAAGTTTAAACGAATATTTCGTGCTTGTACGCCAACTGGCCAACTTTGGAATGGAGGGGACGGTTTGTTGATATTTTGCCAAGTCACGTTTCGAATAGATGTGACAGTTGCACAGCTGCTGGATTCTTCCAAAAAAAAACCGAGAACTAGAAACAAACATAAAAAATGGAAATGGAATTGAGTAATGCCTCCACAAAAGGAAGGATACACAAACAAATGCAAAGGAGTCCCCAGCACACACACACCCATACACATGGGCAACACACACACAAAGATGACTACCGAAACGGAAATAATTTGATTTGAAATTTGAACATTTTTCGTTTCTTCCTCTTCGTTCTCCATGCTCCTGCCACTGACAATCGGCAATCAATATCAGTTGCAATGGCCAAACAGCAAACGAATGATGCTGTAATTTGAACAGGAAATGATTGATGTCCCCTGGAGCTGTTTTTTTCGGCAGTCAGGCAGCCAGGCAGGCGAGCATGATGTGATGATGTCGAATGTCCTCCGTTTAAGGCAAATTACAAATTGATGAGGTTATTCTCCCAAGATACAGGCATTTGCATAACTTCGGTCAAATGGATCAGAGATGAAGGTAATATCGGCTCGAAGGCGCAGCCATCATCATCATTAAAATGGAATTTGCAAAAAGAAAAACGAAGAGAAAATATTTTTATGGGACAGAAATTTTAATGAATTTTTAAAAACGACAAAAGTTTTGATTGTTTCCCAAATGACAAATTTATGGAAATTTTGGAGAAAGGAATGGAAAAAAATGGAAGAAAACTGGAATTTTGTAAGTCTTTTTGAGACACTTGAGACAGAAGTTGTTCGTAAATAAAAAAAAACAAGTAAGGAACGGTGGACAAAAGTAGGGCTGGGACGACTATTTGATACCCTACACCACTGTATATTTGCGTAGAGCTCCGGTAACAAAAAAAGTTTATATTTGGAATGTGATGTGAAGTAGATCATACCCACTATGAACCTTAATCAAATGCGTATCATGGTTTTAGAGTAGTCGCAATTTGGGAACTATATCCAACTCTGAATCGATTTTCAACAACACATATACTGTACCGAGTTTCACTAAATGGAAAAATTCGGTTGAATATGAAAAAAATCTATCCGATTTGGGTGATATTACGCATATGAGATGTATAGGGAAGGTATATAAAAATCTGAACCGATCTCGATAGAATTTGACAGAGGTATTTTCGAGGTGTATCTGATGTCCGATATCAAATATCTTTGTTGTAGAGTGCATATTATGCATGTGGGGGACTTTAACACCAAATCGGATATGGAAGCTATAACAATATCTGAACCGATTTTCAACAAAATTGGAAGTATTTGATTCTGGGCTGAATTCCGTTGGAAGTGCCCAAAAATCAGTCAATTTGGGCTGATATTAGCCATTTGGTGCACAATAAACCTGAAATCGGAAAAAGTTGTACATGGAGCAATATACAAATCTGAACCGATTTTGACAAAATTTTTGGCACTCATTTCTGAGCTGTATCTGATATCTTAAAACCCCAAATCAGATGAAACAGATATATGGGAGCTATAGCTATATCTAAACCGATTTTCAAATTTGAAACACATATTTCTTGGATGAATTCAGTCAGAATTGCCAAGACTCAGTTCATTTGGGCTGATATTAGCCATTTGGTGCATAATAAACCTGATATCGGATAAAAATATGTATGGGAGCTATATCCAAATCTGAACCGATCTCGATAAAATTTGACAGAGGTATTCCTGGGCTGTATCTAATATCTGGTACCAAAGATCATTTTTGTGGAGTGCATATTACGCATGTGAGGAACTTTAAACCCCAAATCGAATGAAACATGTATATAGGAGCTATAGCTATATCTATACCGATTTTCACCAAAATTTGTGAACTTGTTTCTAGACAGAATTCGGTCGGATTTGGCATAATTCAGGCCATTTGGTGCAAAATAAAACTGATATCGAATAAAGATATATATGGAAGCTATATCCAAATCTGAACCGATCTCGATACAATTTAACAGAGGTATTTCTGGGCTGATACCTGATACCAAATATCATTCTTGTGGAGTGCATATTACGCATGTGAGGCACTTAAAAAACCAAATCGGATGAAACATATATTTGGAAGCTATAGCTATATCTGAACCGATTTTCAACAAATTTGATGTACTTGCTTCTAGACCGAATTCGGTCGTATGTGTCAAAATTCAGGTCGTTTGGACTGATATTGGTCATTTTGTGCACAACGAACCCGAAATCGGCTGAAGATAAATATGGGAGCTATATCTAAATTCGAACCGATTCTCACCAATTTCAATAGGGTTTGTACTTGGGCAAGACAAATATTATTTGGAAAATTGCATCTTAATCGGACAATAAATACATGGACGAACGGAGTGGCACACATAAATCGACTCAGAAAGTGATTCTATGAAGATTCTCAGAAGTAACTATGGGTCTATCTAGCTTCCTTCTCCATATTACAAACAAATGCACAATAACATGTGGTGTAGGGTATAAATATAGCAATAAGTGAAGCAAAGGCACTATAGTTGGCGCTAACCTGATATACCTTGGCTAAAACCTTGTGAGGTAGAACAGCGTAAATTGGACAGTCTCTAATGAATTGGGTACTCCCCTTGCTTGTTTGATTTTTTCTGCAAAATTTTCACCTTCAATGCCAGACTCATTCAAAAACGTGACATTTCCTGCTTTGACCCTTTATAAAACTTATCTTGTTTTCAACACAAATAAATATGCGATGAGATTGGCTTTGTTTCATGTTTTCATAGAAAGAGATTATACCCGCGTAACCCTTTTAAAATATTTCGAAAAACCATTCGGATATGCATTTATGTATTTTGTTCTCCATTCGGACCAACCTTCCAACTTCTATAAAATTATGTAAATTACAAACTCCATCTCCCCTTGTCTTCCTCCATCCCATTATCAATGCAAAAATAAACAAATAAAATAATTTGCAGGAAACATTTCAACCACAAAGTATTTTTGCATTTCTTTTTAACTTCGTTCTGCCGGTGATATGTTGTCGTTTTGCTTCCGCAACATTGGATTGTTATTGCTTTATTTTGTTGTTGCTATCATCCGCACCATCTTTGTCAGCGTAATCATTATCATCATCATCCTCAGCAACAGCAGCGGTGAGCGCCAATTGCACAACCAAAAAAACCCTTTTTTTTGAGGTTTTACCTTTGATTAAAAACTACAGGAGAGCAGGAAGAGGAGGAGGCAGAGGAAGTGCACTTTTGTGGCAGTAGATTTCAGTTTGTTTCCCTCTTTGTTTTTCTTTTTTCCTCGACAGTCAGCAAATCTTATTTAATCAAAGCGATGTAGGGGTGGTGGGGCAAAAAATGCAAATAAATTGTAACAAGTGGATGGATGGATGGAGGGATAATGCAATAAAATAATTGGAATTTCCAAGTATTTTTTTTCGGAAATGCAAAGAGAGGCATCGTATCCAAATGAATGCATAACTTGCACTTTGTTTTTGAGAATATTTAAAAAAATTGCATATTTCTATCATCGAATGTAGATATTTTAGGACTGGATTAGATCATTATTTGGCAAAGGAGGACCTTTACTATTTGGGGAACAAGATTTTCATTTTTTTTTTTTTGATATTCATTTTCGTGGTTGCATTAAAGATACATTTTATGATTTTTTTTAGAATTTTTGAATGATTTCAAAAGATTAGCCTGCTGATCCCCATAATAATTTAGTAAACTTAAATTTTGAAAAAAAAAAAAAAAAAAAATATGTACTGTTCTAGAACTACAAGAATGTAAAATTGTTTACTACGATAATCGATTTTCCCTTTATGATATCGGAAAAAATTTCAAAACTGCTTGATTCTTGTAGGTACTGTAACAAAGCAATACATTATTGTCTCTATATATTGCACTAGCAAGTGCCCGCTACTTATCCTTTACACCAAATAGTCTTTAAAATCTTGAATTTGTAGTGCAATGGACCCACATCAAATTTTGCTTTTAAAAAAAATATTTCAGTTTATCCATTGTAAATTCCAGGAATCAACAGTGACCTCAAAATCAAATTTGAGGATCTCACCCAATACCAAATTTAGTAGGAACATCCAAAACAATCAACATCTACTTTTCATACAATTATAGTAAGAAATCGGAAAATCGCCACCATAACTTAATTCCAGATACCAATAGAGATCTGAATATAAAATTCCAGCTCTATTCCTTCCCCCAATACCACTCAGTACTTATCGAACAATTATAGTACAAATTTCCAAAACACCCTGCGTATCTTAACCACATACACCAACAGTTACGTCTGTATCAAATTTCAGGATTTCAGCTCTAATCTCTTACCCATTACCAAATTTAGTACTATATGGTACTTTCCGCAAAATTATACGCATTTCCAAAACCACCACCTAATCCAAATTTCAGATACCAACAGATATCTCAATATCAAATTTGAGAGTCACTTAACCCAATACCAATTTAGTACCTTTTAGTAATTTTCGTACAAATATAGTACACATTTCCGAAACAATCTCCATATGTCCAGGCTACACGTGAACAGCGACTCTAATACCAAACAATTTAAATTTCAAGTACTATCGGTTTATCCAATACCTGATTATACCAAATTTAGTACTATTTCGTACTTTTCGTATAATTATTGTACACATTTCCAAAACCATCTCAATTCCAAGTACCAACAGAGATTTCAATATCAAATTTGAGTAATCCTTACGCAAAACCAAATTTGGTGCCATTTAGTACTTTTCGTACAAAAATATAGGACACATTTTCAAACTACCGCCAAATCTCAAACACAGATACCATTTGTAATCTAAAAATCAAATTTCAGAATATTATCTCTAACCCTCACGAAATACCAAGCATAGTACCATTCAGTACTTTTCGTACAATTATATTACACATTTCCGAAACCACTTCCATATGTCCAGGCTAAACAGGAACAGTGATCCTAATACCAATTGTTTATCCAATAACTGATTTTATCAAATATAGTACTATTAAGTACGTTTCGTGCACTTTTAGCACCCATTTCGAAAACCACCGCCATATCTCTATACCAGATATAACAGAGACATCAATATTTATTCAAATTTAATTATTCCAGCTTTTATCCCTTCAACACAAATACCATCAGTAATCAGTAATGTAAATATAAAATTTCAGAATTTTGTCTTTAACGCTTCAACCGTGCAATTATAGTACACATTTCCGAAAGTATAGTACTCTTCAGAACTTTTGGTGCACTTGTAGTACCTATTTCATAAAATACCTCTTTATATTAAACCAATCATTAGCAGGGACCCCAAAACAAAATTCCAAAAAATCCAGCTCCATCCGTTCACCTTAAACCAACTCTTTAGTATTTATTTAGTACCATTTAGTACAGTTTGCTCACTTAGTACACATTTCCAAAACCAACTTCATGTATCGAACTTATCTTCTAACCATTATTCTCATACCAAATTTCAAAATTTTAACTCTATTCGTTCACATAAAACTAAATGGTAACATTTTAAAAGTCTAGTACCATTTTGGAACTTTTGGTATCCTTAAAGTTTGAATTTCCCAAAACCCTTTGGCATATCTAAACTTCACTACATCAGTAACTTTCAAACCAAATTCTAGCTTATTTCGTTTGTCCAATGCAAAGCATTCTATTTTTAGTACTTTTAATTTACTTCTAGTACGAATTTCCAAAAACCCAGCCTCAGCTCAAACCTACCCACCAACATTGACCCACATGCAGAATCTCAAGTTTCTAACATCAGCCGTTGATGAATCAGTGAGTCACTCATATTTTACTCTTCTACATAAGGTCTGTTCCAAAACTTTAGGAATGTAAACATTTTTATGATATCGAAAAAAATGTATAACTAGTAGATTCTTGCAAGTTCTGGAACAGAGCAATATATGGATTATTGTAAGGACATTTATTTTCGAAAAACTTTGAATAGCTATTAAGGCATTCCAGGTAATCACCTTCAATATTAGGAAACTCTTCTTCGCCACATTATTCCACTCTACCACCCCTCTGAATATTCATGCCAATAATCCTATCATTATTTTCGCTGCTTAGATGGCTCTCAAATGACGACAATAATAGCCAACAACAACGACGACAACAACAATTGCAAACTAATACCCCATTCGCGAAACGGCAAACACCATTGTCATAATTTTCTCAAAAAAATGTTACCTTCGGCTCTAATGGCCCATCAACGTCGCCGTCGTCGTCATCGTCGTGGCCATCATTATCATCATCATAACAATATCGGTGATATTTCAACGTCACTGGGATGGCAATTTCTGATTGGGTATGTCATGTGTTAAGACCGAAGATTGTTGCGGTGCTATCATCGCCACGACATTTGACATGCTGTTGCTGTTGCTGCAACTGAATAGTTGCCGGTATCAAACCTTGGACTAAACATGTTCGAAGAGACCAGGTGGTCTCCTGCCATTACTACAAAACTGTCAATGAGAAATCAATAATAAAGACAACAAAACAACAACAAAAGCAAAAATGAAAATGAGGAAGAAGAAGAAGAACCAGAGAAAATATTGGTCAAAAACAGACGAAGAAAAAAATGTAATATCCTTTGCAGGGGCCGAATGGTGCTGGCATATTTTATTCTTGGAAATGACCTTCATTTGAGACGCATGTAGTAATGGTGGCATGGTTATTGGAATTTTAGCTATGAGGTTTCCTTCAACGTTGCTGTTGGTGGTGTTGTTGCAGATAATAAGGAGTCAAATAACCATAAATGTCTATACATTTTTGTTGTCATTACGAAACGGAGGCGTTTTAATGACATAAACAAATAAATAATGGTTTCAAGAAGTGAGAGAAGAAGAGAGAGAGAGAGAGAGAAAGAGTACGAGGAAGCATAACCGAAACGTGAAAATATTTACACAAGCCGACAATGGAGCCTCAACCAAAGATATTAGATTCCTAGAAAAATATTTGCTCTCTGCTGTAAATTAATAAACTCTTGACAGCAACAAGTGTTTGAATCATGTTGACAATTTAATATTGGCCAAATTGAGAGAGAGGGAGAGAGAATCACTGAAATCCATAGGTCAAAGTTAAAACAATTACTGCACTTGGTCTATATTTTTAAACAACACCACATCAACAAATTCTATAAATAATTCAGTCACTTGGTTTTCGCTCACATTAAATGAATGAACGACCAGTACCACTACACACAGACACATACACAATTATTCACCTACTCTCTTTCTCTGTTTTATGCTCATTGCATGTGTATGGCTTTGCTTAACTTCAACTAATTTACACACTCACATAAACTAAAACATTTATCAAGTTTTTTTTTTTTCTCGTCCTAGTTTACTTTATTAATACTTTTTGTGTTGTTATTTTTGGAATTTCGTTCTTTTTTTCGTTTCGTTTTGTTTTTATGGTCTTTGTTTTTTATTTTTCCGACAACGATTTGTTTACCCCGGAATTAGTTTTTCCTTCGCTTGTTTTTTTGTCGAAATGTTTTTGCCGAAACAGACGGAAGTAAACTGAGTGGGCATAATGACAAACATAGATAGTAGCATGGCTTGTTAGGTTGGCTGAATGGTTGGTTGGTTGCTCGACTGGTTAGTTGGTGGTTTGGGTGGCTGACTGAGGGTGGATAGGCAATTTTGCCTGTCATCCTTCCTCCTTTGTTTCGTTCTCTTGCCGGAATGACTAAAATGATTAAAAAGCTTTAAAACTAAATACTATAGAAATGTAAAGAGGGGTTGAATGTTATCTTTAATACCAAGCTAAACTATACGAGGGAGGGTTTTTAAAGTAGAGAAATTATAGAAAAGTAATTGTTTTTTAAAGGAAGTTGGTTTAAATAACTCCTTGGGGGAATATCCCCACAAAAATTAAGGTAACTGATGGGAATTAGTGGTCTTCCCCGCCCTCCTCCTTGCAAACATTGTATTTTTTTCTTCTCTAGTAAATTAACGTTATTTTATGGGATTTAGTCAGTTTATTTTTAAAAAAGAAAAAAGCCATAGTACCTCAAAAGTACCTCGAGAATTCGATCGAATTTCACTCTCAACTCAAATTCGAACGAGGGTTCTTCTGCGAGTAGAAACAATAAATACCAACACGTTGAAGAGCATTGGAGTCACATGATCCGACCTTCGAACTACTCGCTCGAATTCGAGTAAAGAATAAAACTTGCTCGAGTTAAAGCGGAAGCACTCCTAAGAGAATACCCCATATTTCGATGTCACGCGAGTTTATTTTAGAGCATCTATTGGCAGCCTCGAACGAAAAAGTATCAACAAAGAACAATTATTCTCTCTCCAGCCGATGACTTAAGCCAGTCAAAAAAGCTTTTTATGTATTTTCACCTTTACTCTATTTTAAAAAGGGTAGAGAGTAAACTTCTTCTAAAACTCATACTCTTTGAGTAATATCACTCACGAGTATTTTTTCAGTCGTAAAAAAAGATCAAAGGGCAAATCTCCTATTTCGAACGTTAAAGTCAAACCTGGGTGCAAAATTACAAATTTTTAAATTCGTACCTTTCATGTCTTGGATATAGAGACCGATTTCGCATTCAGAATTAAAATTCTAAGTCTTTAAAATAATAAGTAAAAAAGCAGTAAGTTCGACTGGGCCGAACTTTGAATAATCTCCACCATTTGGAACGAATTTGGAAATTTTCTCAAAAAATAAAATCCGTTAAAAATTTTGCTAAAGTCTTAAAAATACCGAATATGACCGTTACATTGGGGTCTATACGAAGACGTGCACCTGCATCCTTATAAGCCTCATAAGCCATTACAATAGACAAAAGTTGTTGCTTAAAAAAATCCGTTGAATAATGTAGCTAAAATCATCAAAATACCGAATATAAGAAGGTACTGTTATATCGAGGTTATACGAAGTCCTGGACCTGCATACGCCATTTTTTGTCAAAAGCTGTATTACCCATTACGAATTCCAAATACGAAATTTCAAACAAATTCGGTGAATATTGCACCTAAAATCCTCAAATTACCGAATATAGGGATGTACAGATATATGGGGTCTATACGCAGACCAGGACTTACATACACAATTTTCTGGCACAGGCTGTAGTAGCTTTAGAAAGTTCAAATATGAAATTTCAAACAATTTCGGTGAATATTGTATCTAAAGTCGTCAAAATACCGAATATAGGGAGGTACTGTTACCTGGGGCCTATACGCAGACCTGGACCAACATAGACAATTTTCTGTCCTAGACTGTAGGTCCAGGGGGTAAGGAACTTAGAAAGAATTTCTAGTATGGATTTTTATACAATTCCATTGAAAAATTTAGCTAAAATCATCAAAATACCGAATATAGGGGGGTACCGTTACATGGGGAATATACGATATGGTGGACCTATATAGACTGTACTCTTCCTTAGGGTAGAGTACTCAGGTAGAGTACTCAGAAAATATTGACGAAAATGGTAACAAAAGTATATCGACGAGCTGAGTCGGCCCAGGAATTATAGTTTTCGGACCGGTCGCGAAAGTTTGCATTTACGTAAATAACGATCCCAGTGGAGAACCATTAATTACTCTTATGGAATAGAATCTTTACCTCATTGTCCATCAAAAATCTTCTTTGAGCAATTTCACTCACACCTATCATACCACCCTCCTCTTTAATTTTACAGCACAACAACTTTTGTCCACAATCAAAAAATAAACTTTTGTCCTCATCTCTCTAGCCCCGGGGGCGTTGGCATAAAAACGCGCCAGCGCACATTTACCCAAAATTTGTTTGGTCTTGTTTTCTGTCACTGTCAAGTGTTTGACCCGGTGTCTTTTTTTTTCGCTTTTATTTACATCGTGTCAAAGTTGTGTCGTTCTTGTTGTTATTACTACTGCTACTGCTGTTGTTATTGTTGGTGGTGCTGTTGTTTTTTAATTTCAGATTAAGTTGTTATTGTTGTTGTTTGGGTTTTGTATTTTTTATTTTTTTGCTAGGCAAAGATTGTTTTTTTTTTTTTTTTTTGGGTATGTTTCATACATGCAAATAACTGTTGTTGGGTAGGAGGGGGTGGTAATGGTGATTGTGATTTACTAAAATATAATTCAAGGTAATGGTTTTTCATATATCATATCCAATTTCTCATATGATGTAATGGAATATTTTTGATTATGAATTTTTTTATTGGCTTCTCCATAAACGCCACTCTAAATAATTATATTTTGAAAAGCTGTCATTATGATAATTAATTATTCATCTGACAGGATATTAATGTGGAATTTTGATCGGCGAAAACACACGTGTGGTGACAACTTAAATAAGGCATGTTTTTCAACTATGGAAAATTTTTTTTTATTCAACGGAATTAATTAGGTGACTTCGGATGGGGATTATAAAACAAACAATTCAAAAGAAGGCCGTCAATGTATTAAAAAAACGTGTGCCTATAAAACGAAAAAAAAAATATTAAATTTTGTCAAGAATATAATATTGAAAAATTGCAATCTGCCAAAATCAAGTTGGTATGTTCCAGAATCTTCGGGAATATACCATTTTGCCATTTTTTTTAATTTTATGCTTTGCACGCAATCTATCCCCTCTCTCCGTAGCAATATCAAAAACAAATCAACAAAAAATATATTATTTTTCCACTGGCTCGGCTCCTAGAGTAAACCCTTACTCAATTTCGAATATTTTATCTCCCCCTCTTTCTTTTCAAATGGGTGTTCTCACGAGCTCTCCCACATATAGCAAAGGAGTGAAGAGTAACCCTCATGTAAAACTCGTACTCTTCGTGTTCTCCCACAAGCGATTATTTTTCATTCACGAGAAAAATCGAGCAAATCGGGGCTCTGGTTTTGAATGGGAAAATTGTGCTTCGCAAATTTAAAACAATCCGGTTGATAATCACTGTGAAGCCCTAAAAATTGAGAGAAAATCTACCTCTGTTTCAGTTTATTTCAGAAAATATATACCTAAGATCTGTTGTTACTACGATAACAGATTTCCCCTTTATTATATCGAAAAGAAATTCAAAAAGTGGCAGATTCTTACAAGTTCTGCAACAGAGCATTAATTTCAAAAAATCCTTAAAAAGATACCGGTACAAATTGATTTCTAGGTCTACTTGGAAGAGACTCTCTATGTCTCGTGGAAGAGAAAGAGTTTTATTATATCCCTTTCTTCTCTTGCTCTTTTTGAGGCAGGAGTTAGATTTTTATTGACAAGGTTGATAACCCCCCTCCATCTCTCTCTTCAATAGGACAGTGATCGGAATTCCACGTCAAACAGAGGAACAGAGCTGCAGGATTTTTTTAAGAAAGGAACATAAAATTCAGAAATCTTTATGTGAATTGATAGCAAGGTCCATATAATTTAATGTTTGAAAAATTTTTTATTCAAATGTTGACACTGACTCCGCCTCAAGTGGTATTTCCGCTTGGTCCAATTATGGCAGACACTTTCTAACATTTCGACCGGTATCTCGCGAATAAATGCTTGAATGCTGTCTTCCAATGCGACAATCGAAACGGACTCGCCTGTATAGACCTAGATAGCCCCACAAAAAATGGTCTAAAGATGTTTGACGGTGAAACCAAAGACGAACAAGTAAAAAAGCCGAGCCGAACTTTTAATAACCTCCAGAATTTGGAATTAACTTGAAAATTTTGCAGAAAATTCCGAAAACTACAACTTAAATGAAAACCGTTATATGGGACTATACGAAGACGTTGACCTGTATACGAATTTTATTTCCATAGGTTGTGGATCTTCTAATACGGAATTTGAAATAAAACGAAATGAAACGATTCCGGTGAATAATGTTGCTGAAATCATCAAAATACCGAATATAGGGAGCTACCGTTATATTGAGGCTATACGAAGACGTGAACCTGGTGGAGGGTATAAAAAGGGTGAGCTGTTTAAACCAGAATAGCCTTTTAACTCTATTCCATGCCTCCATCTAGGGTCCCTCAGGAATCATAAGTCTCTATTCAGATTTTGAATTGAAATTTAATTTTTATGTGGAACTTACTTTTTGAGGATAGTTTCTGGAATTTTTGAAAATCTAGTGAATAATTGATCTCCTAAGAAATATCTCTCTGTTCCCGGATATATGTTTTTATATAAAGATATTGACGTTCTCTGAAAAGAACTCTTAATTTAGTTGGAGTCTCTGAAGATGAAGCCTTAGATTTTTTTTTATAAAAAACTTGATCCCCTTTTGGAATTCCGTCTTTCTGAAGAAGTGTATCTCTCACCTTCTGTCTGTCCAAAAATGTTGTTTGAGAAAATAAACCGTCAAGATAAAATAAATTTGGTTCAAAATATGTCTACAATTTCTAAATTTTTAATATTTTCAACATCAAACATCCTATCCATTATCCTTAGGCCACTGTTTCGAATATTCATAGAGTAAATTTTTATATTTATTTCTATGTCACTTTGAATATTAAAATAATAACTCACCAAAAATGCTGCCTTACAATCTCCTTAAAGCCATCATGAAACCAAAAATGATTTGGGTATTCAATATGTTCCCTTTTAAAAAACAATGTTTTAAATATACTTCACAATTTCCTGTTGGGTCCAAATTTTAATATGCTGACCCTTGTTTCAAAAACAGATGATGCCGCCTATTAAATATGCATGTCAGACATCAATCAAACCAGTCATACATACGCATTTACATGCCTAACAAGCGGTACTCTTTGGCCATGTCATTGCAGTTTGATGTGATGGCTAAAATTCTTTACATATCATCATCTAAGACAGTTTACTTAATGAAAAAAGAAAAAAAAACGAGAAGAACAACAGCAGCAGTGGTTGGCATACAAAACAAAAAAAGCAACACAATAGTAAACTAAATAAATATACTCACTCATAAACCCATACACATAAAGGAAATATTCTCCTCTTCTCGAAATATGCCTTAGAATGCAAGTTAACTATGCCAGCAGCAACCCTGACAATGTTGTCCTCTTCCTAAACTATGTTAGAAACACTGGCAAAAACAAATCAAGTCAAGTACACAACAACAAGTGGTCTCCTTAAATGCAAACACACCCACTCTTTTAAGAATATTCAAGATGAGAGGGAGAGAGTGAGAGAGAGCGGGAGGGAGGGGGAGAGGAATTACTGAAACGGTTAAAACTATGACATTGTCATTCTGTCTCTTTGACTCTTGAACTTGTTCCTCGCCTTCGTCGTCTTCTTCTTCTTCTTCGCCTCCTTGTTTAAGTAACAGGGGCCACCCAGTTCATCAGTGAACCTAGAATTGTTAAAGAATTTTACACTCACTAAAGTAAGGAAAGGAAACAAACACACATGTTCACACATATACATATATCTACTGTTATGCATACATCCATTCAAGTTTGTATTTACAATGCCAGCGTCATATGTTTTACTTGAGGGTTGTGTAAAATGAAACAAAAAATGCAAGGAATTGTAAAAAACGACCCAACTACTCACGCATTCGAACATACAAACAACGACGTATATGCATGCATACATACATATGAACATATGTAATATTAACGATTTATACATTCATAGTTTCACCGAGTAATATCTGAGGTCCAAAATCCCCCACAACCATATGCACATATTAATGAAGGGAAGCATATGAAAGGCAATGTATTGGGGAGGTTCGTCGAGAGGGAATTAAAAAAAAAATATTTCGATATGAGAAGTTTTACCTGGTAAAACATTTTTGGTCCACGTTATGGCCTCTAAATATGGCGCCCAATATTTGGCCTTTATTGGGTGTGTAGGGGGTAAGATAAGGCTGCATATTTGAAAAGTCGAGCTAGAAGTGTGCTACTAGGTATAAAACTTTAATCCATTGTATTGGTCAAGGGCATAGAGCATAGAACTGATATGAGGATCGCCGGGTAGGGTGCATTGACGTACTAAAGCTTTTTTGTTTGGAATTTGAACTTTTAGGATGAGGTAAAAAATAACAGCAAAAAAAGTCAAACATCACAATTTTTACATTTTTTAATGAAAATGAATGAAAAGTAACGAAATGAATGAAAGCAAAATATGTCGGAAATATCATCAAATTTTAGAATAAGTTTAGATTTGTTCGATTCGGTCACCTTTGGCACGAATTATGGCCTTCAAATGGCCAATGAAACAGTTATACGCTGCGTGAATGTTTCTCTGCGGTATTTCGGCCCATTCCCGGCGAAGCGCTTGCTTGAGGTGATCGACACTTTGGTATTTTTTAGTGCCAACCTTCCTTTCCAAAATACTCCAGACACAATAGTCCAACGGATAGGTATCCGGAAATGTTAGTGACCATTGTGAGTTGTTTGTTTACAAACAGCTGGACAACGAATGGCAATTCGGCGGTTCACCACTTTCGGCCAAGCGAAGCAACACTTTAGCTCATTTGAGTCTATTTTCTTTCTGTTGCGGTGTAAGTTCTTGTACTTTTTGGAATTTCAATGGATTTACCCCGAGCTGATTTTTCAATATTTGCCGAATTGAATATTGCGATATGTTCAGCTCACTATACATTTTTCGGCCCCTCCAACACGGGTTTCGATCAAGCCGCTTCTTTACTTTTTGAACTATTTTTGCTGAGGTTGTTGTTTTCTTCTACCCACTTCCTTGACGTCGGGCTACACTACCAGCATCTCGGTAACGAGCGATGGTACGAGACACAAAAGATTTATTCACATTTAAATTCTGCAGTTTTTACATCTCAACCTGTAGGTCCACGTTTTCGTATAGCCCCCACATAATGGTACCTCCGTATATTCAGTGTTTTGATTATTTTTGTCCGTTTTTTCACGGATTTGTCTGAAAATTGGAATTTGTAGTTCATAATGGGTTCTGGCTTCGGCTGCAGAACATTGAATATTAAGGTCCATGTTTTCCTATAGCGCAAATATAACGATACCTGCCGATACTCGGTATTTTGATAATCCTAGTCACACTAATCCATGAAGTCGTTTCAAATTTGTTTCGAAAAGAAGATTTCGTGAATGGCAATCCTTGAAGTATAAAATTATCTATAGAGGTTCCCGCTTTGGTATGGCTCTCTTACAACGGCCTCACTCACTTTATGGTTTTTTGGAAACTTTAACAGCATTATCTTGGTATTTGGTATTTGTAGTTTAAAGTGGAACACGTTTGAATTCGGATACTTTTATATAAAAATGTTTTCTTTACCCAAAGGTGGTATAAGATCGGCCTGGCTGAATTTAATGTTTTTTTGCTTGTTCAATGTAGATTAACTTTTTGTTATTTGAAAGATTTCGGTCTCAGTTGGGCCGATTAGCTCCTGTCCAGAAATATCCAATATAATTTTAGTCTTTATACAATGAAAGTTCCATCCACCCTATTATCTAGGGGAAATTGTAAAATGGAATATAATATTGCGTTGAAACCGAACATAGGCTCTAATGCGTGTGGTAGGCACACATGTACACATGCATGTATGCCTGAATTTGTAAGTATGTGTGTATGTGTGTTAACAATGTCATTGTGGATTAACATTCATGTACTCTTCCAGCAAATGGTATTGTGGATTTGTGTAAACATTCACACACACACACACATACACCCTCCCACACCCGCTCAGAACTCTTGGGGTTTTTTTCTATTTGGTTACTGTTTGTTTTTCTTCTTTTTTTTTGTTTCGAATACATTTCAATAGAAGAAGGCTGAGAGAGAGAACCAAATACAAATGAAAGGAAATCTGTAGCTAACCTTCAATGGTGCACAGTTGTTTGTTGAATACACATGAGTGTGTGTGTGTGTGTGGGAATGAATGAATTATGACTTATGAATATGAATCTATGGCAACCAGTTTATTCATCTCAGCTCTTTGTAGGGGAGGTAACTGTTACTGTTAATGGTTATTATTCGAAATGTACTTGATTCGTTCTCAGAAGAGAATTTCACCTTAGCCCAGCAAATTAATGGGAAAATCTGAAAGGCATGGCTTTTAAGATGTTATCTGAAAAGAGTTGAGTTGAATTGAATACCCTTTTTAATAAAGATATTGTGAGAAGACTACGAATGGAAGAAGTGTTCCTCAAAAAGTCCTTGAGCCAAGAAGTACTCTTCAGCGAAAATTTGAATATGTTAAATATTCATAAAGATATACAATTACTACTCGCATATGACATAGTTTTTTTTTCTTTCAATTTATAATACAATTTGTGTGGTATATATCCCATTTTGTTGATTGGAATATTACATTTGAAATTCCACACGTGTCATAATTATATTATTAACGTTTATTTTTTCTTTTTTTTTTTTTGGTTATTTGTTTCTCATTTATTCTACTTCTCCCTTAGCTATCACACAATTCATATTCATATTTAATATTGTATAATGTGCCGTGTCATTGCATGACACATGTTAACCCATACTCATACACACACACTCACACCTATTGATATAGATAATGTGAGTGTCTCAGCACGTGTGTACATGTACAACAGTTCTTTGTCTATACCTTGTGCTAACATTACAAGTTTCAGGGAGTTGTTTTTTTCTTTCGATTGGCTACGTTGATAGCCCCGAAAAAAATTCATCAATATTTTATTTGGCTAACATTGACACTTACAAGGATTTCCCTTGAATGATAAAAGGCAGACACACACTTGCATGCGAGAGAAAAATAATATTCAAGAGAAGAAGGTAAGAGCGGAGAAAATATTCTTGAAATTTTACGAAATTTCCAACACACATCAATGGGAATTGTAAATACTTTGGAAACAAGTTTCAAAGTTTTTTTTTCTGTGACAGGATGTACGATTCGTTTGCATGTGCTTAAATGGAAAGCATGGGATTATTGAAGACGAGAATGTACGGTGATTTCCAAAAAATTACTCGAAGTGTGATTAAAACCCCGGTATTGATGCGTATACGTGGCAGGCACAACAAATATTTATAATACGCTACCTGGGTCTCAATTCTTGTTCTATGAAATATGAAGAGCATTCTTTTATATTTTTTCATATTTTTATAGAACATGAATCCAGCCCAAGGACTTTATTACAACATCGCCCATTTAAAATTCTAATTTATATTTGTCATTTCATTTGAACACCTCAAAATATCTGTAGGAGACCCTATGAAGAAATATCTAAAAATTGGCAGGAATATTGGCATTGGTACTCAAATTTTTATATCCTACATCACAAGGTGTTCAGGGCATTATGTCTTTGTGCATTTGTTTTTAACAGGTAAAAGGAAATGAAATAGACCCATAGTTCCTTTTTATGATCTGCATAGATTCACATTCTGAGTTTATTTATGCATGTCCATCCGTCCGTATGTCCATGTAAATTTGTAAACAAACAACAGATCGCATCTATAGTCCGATCCAGATGTAATTTTGCACAAGTCATTTCTTTGATACAGGGACAACCCCTATTCAAATTGGAGATAAACGGTCAAAATTTAGATATAGTTTCATATACATGGTTAGATGAAAAATTTGCAACCAACTTCAGACTACTGTCATTTCAAAGACACTCGTCCGACAGCTGTTAAAATTATTCCAATGACAGCTCATTATATTGTTTACCAAACATTTTGGTGAGCATTTTCCAGAAAAAAAGTTATTCGGATGGATGGAATTCAAGCGTGATAGAGTGATTTCTTTATATTTGGCTAGAAAACCACAAGTGGCTCCAGCATTTAAATGTAAATAAATCTTTTGTGTCTCGCACCATCGCTCGTTACCGTGATACTGATACTGGCAGCTTAGCTCGACGTCAAGAAAGTGGACGGAAGAAAACAGCAACATCAACAGAAATGGTTCGAAAAGTAAATAAGCGACTTGATCGAAACCTGCATCGCAGTGGCCGAAAAATGGCTCGTGAGCCGAACATATCGCAGTATTTCATTCGGCAAATATTGAAAAATGAGCTCGGGGTAAATAGAAAGCCATTCCAAAAAGTGCAAGAACTTACACCGCAACAGAAAAATAGACTCAAGAAATCTAAAGAGTTGCTTCGCTTGGCTGAAAGTGGTGAACTGCCGAATTTGGGTTTTTCCGATGAAAAAACAATCGTTGTCCAAATAAATTGGTCGTGTTTACTTGCCAAAGAGGTCAGCTTAAAATGTGCACCTTCATTGTCGCCATAACAGCCGATGGTCGCTCTCCGCTCGTATTAATCAACCGTGGCATTAGAACAAATGCCGAATATTATCGCGAAAATATTCTGGAGGTTGTATTAAAGCCCAAGGCAAACATTTTGGCTGCAGACCTTGGACATTCCAAAAGGAATCAGCACCATCGCACTCAGCATGCGCTACCCAAGAATGGTTAGAAAATGAGGCTCCTCGTTGGACTATTGTGTCTGGAGTAGTATGGAAAGCAAGATTGGTGCTAAAAAAAAACCAAAGTGTCGGGCCAAACTATCTCAGGGCAACATTCGGGCAGCGTGTAATGGTTTAATTGGCAGTTTGAAGGTCATAATGCGCACCACAGGTGACCAATTCAAACAAATCTAAACTTATTCTAAAATTTGATTTTATTTCCGACATTTTTTGCTTTAATTCAATAAAATTAAAAAAAAGAATTATGGCGTTTGACTTTGTTACAGTTCTTTTTTATCTCACCCTGTAATATCGTTTTCCATTATTTGTAATCTTTAAAAAAATGGGAAAAATTCATTCACTTTTTTTGAAAGAATATGTCTGAGAAAATTTAATCTGAACCGACCAAACTAAATTTAGATATGAGCATTTAAAAAGATTTTTACATTTCCGATGAAAGATCTCAGGCCAAAATCTGAATTTTTTTAATCAATGTCTTATATAATCTTAAATCGTAAAATTATTCGAAAAAGCACGTCTTTGCCTTTGTTCGCCTAGAAGAACCTTCACATATTTACATTATTTCATAGCCGTGAATTGTCACTCATAGCCACTTAGGACCCCATAACAAGAAGTTGTTTCACAACATTTGAAGCCATAATCATAACATAAGAAATTTAATATTTTTGGAGAAATTTCATAATACTATCATTATCTTCACGTAGATCATGTTGGAAGATGGCAAAAGTAAAATAGGCAGGCAAATAAGCTGAAGTAGCGGATCTGTACCAAATACTTTGTGAAATCGCTCTGGACCATTAAGAATGACTGATTGAAAAAGTTTACTTCAGTCCAGTAAAAAAGGCTCGATGAGGCGAAATTTGAGGTCTAGAATTCGATAAGTCCGAGATCACTAATAAAATGTAAACGAAAACTTATCTAAAACTTAGAGTGGGCTACTTTATATTTCTTAGGCCATAAGGTTTTAGGGCGAATTAAATGCGGCTCATGTGAAGATGAAAAAGAAATAATAAAGAATTAAGCGTTGACGAATGCTTGAACGCTTTTTATTGTGTTCCTGTTATTCAAGAATGTATTGGGGCGTATACGTTATGAAATATGGATATGAATTAATTTAATAACAATTATACGACACCATGTCCGAAGGGAATATCGTTTAACGTTTTTCTACCACTCTCGCCTTGTTACTGTCTGTCTTTAAAAAAAAATTATAATCCATAAATAATATGTTAAAAAATATCTCTAAACGTTACTACATTTCAATAGCAAATTAATGAAGTCTTTTATGGACTCTTTGCAAGTACCCCTCCAAAGAATGACATGCACACAGATTGTAACATCAACGATTATGAGTGAAATGAAGAAAATCCACAAAGAAAAAAATCCAGAAAAAAGTAGGAAAATCTCTTCGAATGCTAGCAGCTAACCTAAGGCCATAGAAGAAGAAGAAGAATGAAACACATTTCCAAGAATAGAAGATAAAAACCCAGTAAATAAGAAATCAGACCGGCTTGTGTATCAATTTCATTACTGTTTCTTTTTCTTTAAGCTATAAATATAAAATTTCCATTTATTTCTGCCATGAAAAGAAATTCATTAAAAGAAAATCTTTAAGAAATTGCAAATGTTTTTTTTTTCTTTTGGAGAAATTTATTGAATTACCCAGAATTGTTTATTAAGACCTCAAAATTACGAGGGAAACGACCATTAAATGCCCACAATTTCGATATTAAGAAACCATTTGCCATAGGTCATTAGGAAAATCTATTTAATTATTATTTCGTTGAAATCCATTGTAGATATCAACATTTGCCAGATTTAATGGCAATTAACACCCAAAATTAAATTTAAAATAATAATTATTGAAAATATATCCCATTTCTTTTGTTCGCCACTGTAACCACATTGGAAACGGCGATTCATTATCTTCCCAGAAATCATATAATTATATGATATAATTTTCTGATTAATGATGCTATCTAGAGAAGCCTCTCTTAAATTACATGCTACATGGGTCCACAACACATAAAAGAAGATCTCTATCTTTGGTAATAACCCTACCAACATGAATAAATTACCCGAACAGATAGATATTTATAATAATGAAGTCATCTCATATTGTTATTGAAGGTCAATTGGTTTGCTGCTTTACACATATTCATCAGACACACACACACACGGAGCCATATATATGCAACATGTTCTCGCCATGGCAAATAATACCCCGTTCTCCATCCCTTTGAACTCATCCAACATCGTACAAACAACACTTCATAAATATTAAATGAATCTCTTTGATTTTTTAATTAAATAAACACACTGACATGCCACACCGCGCAGTGCAGTGCAGTGCTGCCCAACGCAGCGTTAAAATCTTTGTTGTATTCTTAAAATTACAAATTTTCAAATTTGTTCGAATCATAACAACAGAAGCATCTATTATGACATGATTAAGTGTTGAGATGCATTTTGTGCAGCGCACACACACACACTCACACGCCCATTCATACACATCCGTATTTATAGGCTGAAATTGAAATATTACAGGTACGGTTGAATTGAGTGCCAAAGCTTCCTAATGAGACAGCGCACATCGTGATTATTTGTAAACTAAAACGCCCACTTCTTGTCGGCTTGTCGATAAATATGAATTATGGCTATTCAGGGTAATGGGATTTAAATTGAAAAATTGGGGGAGGGAAAGGTATGTGTGGGGACGAAAGTATTAAAAAATAAACAGAAAAAAAATACTTATTAAAAAAATTTGTTTAAATGTTAAAAAGGTACCAGAAGGAGCGGACCGACATATTACATCTTCACACCACACATTTCGTCAATAAAAATATTGTGGTATGTGTAATTCAAAGACAATCGGATGCTTACCTCATATTTTATAAGAGTTAGAATTATTCAAAATTTTGACTTTTTGTGGGGGAGGTACTTGATGGAGTGAACCGATATTGTCTATTTTCGCACCTGACCTAGCACTGACACAATTATTAGGATTTGCAAAGTTGAAGCAAAATCGAAGTACCCTTTCTTTTTCTGTGCAGTAAAATATTTTCATTGAAAATGTTGATATTTTGTGGGAGAGCTATTAAAAGGAGTGGACCGATATTGCCCATCTCCGAAATCGATCTAAGTTTGATAATAATTTTACGATATACCAAGTTTGGACCAAATCGGATACTCCATTCGAGAGTTATGGTGCGCACCAGCCAAGCAGACCGTCGGAAGGACGGACGGACATCGCCAGGTCGACTCCAAATGTCCTTAACCGGATTTGGTCCAAAGAGTCCTAGGGTCGATAATCGTTATGTCGATGAGGCACGTTTTGACCGTATCAAATAATATATATCCTCTCTACGGATTGCTGCTCTACACCTCGTATTTCGTAAAATATCGAAATAATGGATCTACCCCAGCTTCTATTATACCAATCCAGATTCAAAGTCAAATAGCAGACGAAAAGCGAAATAGCTTGCATAATTTGAGACATCGAAAGAGAAATGTGTTGCTCAATAGTTTCAATTTTATCCTTATCCTCAAAGAGCCTCCAGACCACAAATCTTATCAGGAGGTGTCGTAAGCTACGTCAGATGATGTGTTCTCCTCTGCTCACTCAGATTGCAGAATTTAAAGTCCCTCTCCTCCTATTTTGTAGGCATAGGTTTTTGAGAGAACTCTGAGCTCAATATAGCAGAGAGAATAAGGGAGAGAGTAGGCCAAGGTTATTCAAGTTGAAAGAACCGGTCATTTTTGCTTTCATACCATGCACATGCGTTGGTTCCTTGCCTCATGTTTCTGTTAGCTTATTTTCAATAAAACTTATTGGGTTTATCGATGAAGTAACGGAAAGGTGACTTGTGGGGGTCTTCATATTAAAATCGGATTTGGAGCCTTGTAATGTTTATTCATTGGTTATTACATTGGACGTGATATGGTAAAGTCTCAAGGCCATTCTAGACTTTGGACATTGTAGAACATGGATATATGTTACTTTTCTGATGATTGAAATATTGCGAAGATTTCAGCTTGGAAAATACAATAGTTTTCATTAATCTTGTCCGAAGGTCTGACGTCCTGAAACACCATCTCCTTCTCAATTTTTTAAAAAATTTGTGATGATGACAAGGTTTCCTACAACCTTCGCTTATATGCCCAGGCAGTCACTGTTTCCCTTTTGGAAATTTAATATCAGTCCTACTAATGTTTAGGACCGGAGAAATGTTGTCAGTACTCCAATATCAATATTTCCAATACCCTGCCGATTTAAAACATTTTCATAGATTTTTCTCTCCTGAGTGTCACTTGAAGAAGCCTTAACCTAGACCAGAATGTCCTCCAATTTTCAATATCATATTGAAAGGCAAGGGATAAGAATCGCACCCTCTAGTCTCAAAAGATAAAAGAGGTTCGATCTATTACCTAAAGACTGTCAACGAACCAGACACTCATAGACTTATATAGACTAAAACACCATCGTATGTATACAGTATATTGTCTGATCCCCAGACAGGAACATGGTACAATCAAACCTCCATACGTTCCTTTTTCGCCATGCTCGACCCTAAATTATTATCATGTAACATAAGGCGTATGATTTATAAAAGTAGTTTTCATTAAAATTGATCATACGACACAATCAGATTATCGTGTTCGAAGATTTTAACTAGATTTGTGCCGACCTAGTTCGGACACACTAGTTCCTTATCTAGTTCCGGGGACTCCGGTCGATTGTATGAAAAATCCGCGTATGAGTGATATGAAATTTATGAAATCACTCATACTTTTAGGAACTGGTATACTGAACTATGAACTAGATTGGCGCAACTCTAATGTTGACGAATAAAATAATAAACAAACGTTGTTTTTTATAAAAACAACAATAATGGGGTTAAGCCTGAACATTTTGCTACAACGAAAGTTTTGCAATATCAATTGTTTGAAAATAAGGTAAAAGGAATATTTTTGTTAGATTGGGGTCCTATCCTTTTAATTGGTAGTTCAAAGACTTTACTAGAATAGCACCGAATCCTAAATATAAATTTATTATTTGATGATTTTTTTTTCTCATAGAATGCTTTAATTGACATGAAATAAATGGAGGACATTGTCTGAATATTTGAGTGTGTTTAAAATTCACTTTTTAACATACTGAAAATTGAGATTAAAAGCGTGAGTATATTTTGTATGAATTGAAAACCATTAAGAGATAATTAAAACCCTTCAACAATTAAAATGAATTTTTAATTATGAAAAAATCTTCATTCTGTCCCGGGGCGATAAATACATTCCATTTTTACTTCATTATTTTACCATAAAAATTGTGTTCTTCCTCAAAATTTACTCTGCCATGAAAATCCACATCATTCTGCTCATAAAAGTTCTCCCCTTTAAAAAACCCCGAATTAATATAGTCATAATAATAGTAATAAAAAAGTGAGTAATATTTAAATTACCATATCCAATCGTAAAATCGGGCCTTTCATTAAAAACATTTAATTCAATATTTCGAAGGTACGTTAAGGCCAATAAACATTTTGATTGCGAAAAAAAGAGAGAAAGAGAACCCCAAACAAAGAAAGGAGAAAGTAGCAAAAAGTTAACAACACCAAAACACATAATCGTTATGGCCCAAGACATGCCAACGACAAACATCACATCTGGACGAAATTTTGTAACGAAATACATAAATATGTGTGTAAATAAATACGAAAATTTTTTTTTTTTTTTTTTTTGGGTTGCTATATAAGTGTAAAAGTTTTTGTTTTCATTTTACCAAAGCTGTCAGTCGTAAAGGAAGGAAAGGAAGTTAATGTTGTTACTGTTGCTGGCCATAAAACATTGTTAAAGCCAGACATTTGGCCAAAAACAAAACGTTGAAGAAGAAACTTTTTGCTTTTGAATGGCTGGGTGCCGGCAGTAGTTTGGTGTGTGTATGGGCCCAACAAGATAAATATTCAGCTGCCTGATAAAATAACACTTTCTTATATTCATGTGTAAGATTGCCAAATTTAAAGATATTTTCCTATTAAATATGCATTGTCAAGTGATAAAGTTGGTATGTAGATTTGAAAAATGTTTTAAATTCCAAACTACAAAACACTCTTATCTTTTGGAAAGACAATAAAAAAGACACTTTTCGGAAAGGGAAAAATGTTAATTTCAATTGTCGCAAAAAAGGCTAAAAATATTTGGCAAAAATAGAAATATAAGCGAACAAGTGAAAAGGGCAAAAGTAGGACGGGGTCCTACACCACTAATTTTCTTTAAAAATTTAGATCAAGGACCAAGGAAACTCTTTGTAAGGCTTCGAAGAGTGACATCTAAGGGCAAGTAATTTATATAAGAAGTAGTTTTCCACAAATTTGAGTTTAGTAATGAAAAGAAACGATTGAATAAGATTTTAATAAAAAAAATTAATAAAAATTATATTCGTGTTTATTTCTCTTTTAAAACGAGTTTAATGATCTGCAAATTTCTGTGGAAAAGAAAGCCAGAGACACTATCACACACTCACCACTATGGGAAGAGTTGCCCCTTTTGTTGAGTGGCTCTTCAGATTTATTTTGTGTGGATAATAGCTTACAAGGGTCGTTCTTTGGAAAGTAGTATTTAATTTTGAATTGGGGGGATTAAGCATATGCGAATAAAATACCAGAATTCGATTCAAGTTCGATTCGAGTTCTACTTGCAACTCTTTTTCACAGCAAAGATTGCTTCCATTTTTTTTTTTTTTGTTTTTTGGGGTTTTTGATAGAATTACGGCGACTTATTTGTGGCTACGATTTCGTTTAACTCCTACATTGTGCAACATAAAAATATTTCCGGGAAAAACAGAATACTTTATGAAAGTAGGGATAAACAAGTAAAAAAAGCCGCTAAGTTCGTCAGGGCCAAACTTTTAATACCCTCTACCACTTCGAAGGATCTCAAATAATTTAAAAAAAAATCCGTCGAAAAATACCACTTAAATGAAAACCGTTATATGGGGTATGATATAGGGTGTTGTACCGATTTCGAACTTCATATACGAAATTTGAAACAATTTCGTTGAATAATGTCCCTGAAATCATAAAAATACCCAATAAAGGGAGGTACCGTTGTATGGGGGCTATACGTTATTGTGGTTCTATATAAACAATTCTCTTTCAGGGATAAAATACTCAGAAGGAACACCTGGTGTCGACCCTGCCGAATTTGGAATTTGGTTTTCTCCGATGAGAAAACATTTGTTGTCCAGCAGTTTGTAAACAAACAAAATGATCCGATCGTGTTTACTTGCCAAAGAGTTCAGCTGAAAATTTGCATCTTCGTTTGGTCACCAGAACTCAAGCGCAGGCTATGGTGATGGTGTGGGCCGCCATAACAGGCGATGGTTGCTCTCCGATCGTATTAATCGACCGTGGCGTCAGAAAAAATGCCGCATATTATCGCGAAAATATTCTGGAGGGTGTACTAAAGCCTTGGTTGGGCACGCAAACATTTTGGCTGCAGAACGTCGAACTCAGCACGTGCCACCCAAGAATGGTTACAAAATGAGGTTCCTCGCTTCATTTTCCAGCGCTCAATGGCCATCAAAATCTCCGGATACAATCCGTTGGACTATTGTGTCTGGAGTATTTTGGAAAGCAAGGTTGGCACTAAAAAATACCAAAGTGTCGATCATCTCAAGCAAGCGCTTCGCCGGGAATGGGTCAAAATACCGAAGAGCAACATTCGGGAAGCGTGTGACGGTTTCATTGGCCGTTTGAAGGCTTATGGCCAAAGTTGACCGAAATTAAATGTGTAATTCAACTTCGATTTTCGTATTGACTGATTGTCTTACTACAAAAGATCTCCTCAATTCATCTTTGCCAGGACCAAATATATGCCTCATAAAGTAAAAACTTTTCACAATTTCATATTTCTTTTTTTTTTGTATATTTTAACTCTTAAATGTTTTCCGATCTTCATAAAACGCAGTACCAAACCTAGTTGATAATAAATCAAACTTTATGGAAACTGAACATTTTGATAGAATTATTGAAAAGCTTAGATGGACGAGCAGGCATTAGTTTGAAGAGTCAAATATTCCCAACTTAAAAATTTCAGAAAAAAATGATTTAGAAAAAGCTGAGAAATGTATTCCTGGATATGAAAATTCGATGTTTTATATATCCAGAAAATTACATATAAAAATATGGAGTCAAAAACTCGACGAATTTACTATTCTGAGAAAAATTGGCCATCTAGAAATGGGAAAATAGCATCAATTAATGGTCTAAATCACCGAATACTTTAGCAATAAATTATATCCGTTTAGACTCACTTTTTGAAATATATCGTGTACACATTCAAAATTCTGAATTTATATGCAAAATTAAGCTTATTTTCCCATACATTTCCCCAACAGAGTATAAGTAACAAATCTTTCCCTCATTCATAATAATAATACGCCAAGTGGTACCTTAAATTCATAAAAATCATACGGCACATCCAAACCAATTTTTTACAATTTTAAATCTGCCACAAAATTAACATTTGCCCACCGCGTGCTAAACTGATTCATGAATGTAAACACCAGCTTATCTCAGGTATTTCATCAAGTGCCTGATTAATTAAAATCTGCACGCCAACTTAATTTAAAACTCATTTAAATTCAACTACAGTGATTTGAATTAATCTGGGTTTAACACTGCTGACATTTGCAAAAAAAAAAACAAAGTGCCGGCGCTAGGCAGTGAAGTCATTTCGTGTATAAAATGGCCAAAAGAAAAAGGCATTTCGTAGAAGAAAAAAAGTGCGACTATTTTTAAATTTTCTTGGAATTTTCAAAAAAATAATCGAAGAACATGAAAATTTTTTTCAACATTCCAGGATTAAATTTTCTCCAAAAATTATTGAAAAAATATTGGGAGATTGAGCAATACAACGCTACTAATTGTAGAAATTTTTTAATAAAATTTAATTTTCGCAAAAATGTTTTAACCTTCGGTAAGAGTAAAAAAATACTTATTGCGTAGTTAACAAATGTTGTAGGCAATAAGAAACCAAATTTCCAGGTGTTCTTCTTTGCTTTTGGCAACTAAGTGACTTCTTTTTTTATTGATTTTGATTAATGTTATATTTTATTAAGGAAGATATTAAACAGAAATTATTTATAATTACATTGGCTTTCTCAAAAAATCGGCTTATCTGTTGTTTTCTTTTCAAAACAATTTGATTTTATTTTTGCAATTTTTCCTTTTTTTATTTTTTTCACTTTGTTGTATTTTTTTATTTAGTGTTATCAAAGATATTGCATCACTTTTGCACACAAATTAATTTATTTTATTTTTTATTTATAATTTTATTTTAATAATTTTGATATTTTCAAAAAGCAAAGAGAGAGACTTTTTCTTCTTGTGAACGTTTACCACGAATATCCTGTGCAGACTGATTTGAAATTGCTTGAAAACGTGGCTTTTACGTGAAGTGAATTAAACGAAAAATATACCCTAACTGTGTGTGTGGTTGTGTGTGTGCAAATCCCCACACGATATACAACGAACGTTGTAGAAGAACGAAGTATGCGCAAAATGTGGCCACCAAATCAAAACACAACGCCTCTCTTTCGCTCATTTCAATTGAAAGTATCAATGAAATTGTATTTTATGCCGTATGAATTGAGAATAAGGCTGGGGGAGAGAGAGTATTCGCAATGTATGAACTGTGAGAGAGAATAGTGTTCTCAAAAATTTCCCAAAACAAACCGTGTGGGGAAACATGTTGCTCATATTACGATGGCTTAGGTTGTGGGTGTTTTTGTTACTGTTTGGGTGGTTTTGCTTTTACCAATACTTAAGTATTTCTGTCGATGTGACTTAAGAGAAAACAGTGTTTGCAGCATGTTTATAATGCCGGATGCAGCATCGTTAAAAGAAACATGTTGCAATTAAAATCTAAAGCTAGAGCAACAGATTTCGAAAAATATGTGGACTAGTTTGACAATTTTTTGTACTCACGAGCAGTACGGCTGTAACCCGAAAATGTATTTTTAATATTTATGAATCCTTGGTGTTTAGGTAAGATATAGACTGTATTCTGAGACCTATAGTAGAATTTTAATGCAAATAATTTTTTGGAACATTTTGACTTGCTATGATCCCGTTTAAAAGGAATTTTTAACGATTTAAAAAAAGGACCAAATAGACGACTTTATTGGTTCAAATTAGAGGATTAAAATGTTCGACCAAAATAATCCTTGTGAGTAATATTTCCACAGACTTGATGTGCCCAAAATGCCAAGATTCCAAGGAATCTTAAGCCGACCAAAGAATAGTTTCCTTTTTTCTGTTTTATCCTGCTAAGGATATTACAATCGTCTTATATGTAAATCATCTCATCTATTTTTTATTATTTTATTGAAAAGCAAGGAAAAAGGTTTTGAATACCCTCTGTAGTACCCATTAGAAACTTCAAATACAAAATTTGAAACAATTCTGGTGAATAATGTTGCTGAAATCAGTGAAATACTGAATGTGCTAAAAGAAGACCTGGACCTCCATAGACAATTATTTGTCCTAGACTGTAGTACCCTTTAGGAACTTCAAATACGAAATTTAAAAGAATTCCGGTGAAAAATGTCGCTAAAATCGTACCGAATAAAGGGAGATACTGTTATATGGGGGCTATAGGAAGACCTGGACCTGCATATGCAATTTTTTGTCATAGGCTGTAGTACCCAATACGAACTTCAATTACGAAATTTGAAACAGGTCCAGTGAATAATGCCGCTAAAATCACAAAAATACGGAATGCAGGGAGGTACCTTTAAATGGAGGCTATACGAAGAACTGGATCTGTAAAGACAATTTTTGTCGGAGACTGTAGCACCCATTAGGAACTTCAAATGCGAAGTTTGAAACAATTCCTGCGAACAATGTCGCTAAAATCATCAGAATACCGAATATAGGGGGGGTACCGATGTATGGGGGCTACATGAAGACCTGGACCTGCATAGCCAATTTTTTGTCACAGACTGTAATACCCATAACGAACTATTATTACGAAATTTGAAACGATTCCGTTGAACAATGTCGATAAAATCATAAAAATGCCGAAAGTAGGGAGGTACCGACATATGGGGGCTATACAAAGATCTGGACCTTCATAGACAATTTTCAGTCACAGACTGTAGTAGCCATTATGAACTATTATTACAAAATTTCAAACGATTCCGGTAAAAAATGTCGTTAAAATCATAAAAATACCGAATATCGGGAGGTAAATTTATATGGGGGCTATAACTAAACGCGGACCTATATAGCCCATTTCCAATACCAAAAGTTCTGCAGATAAAACACACATTTGAGTAAAATTTTATCAACTTCAACAAATTCGACATAGAATTTTATGCTGATCAAGAATATATATACTTTGTGGGGTCTAAAAGGTATATTTCGAGGTGTTACAGACGGAATGACAAACGGAATCCATACAACGGTGGAGGCTATAATAACCAATTATTTTCAACCTACTGGTAATGGTTCTATGTTTACATTACCTTTTAATGGGTTATTTAGTCCATACAGCTCTTAAGTTTTTACTGAGCATGAAGGTACTTTTGGGGCTCTCACACACATATTTGGGAGTGTTTCCAACACCCCTACATCTTGTGGAAACAAAATAGCTCACCCTCCATGTTGTAGCGGAGGATAAAAAATTCCTTTTTAATTTTTTTGCATTAATTTTCCTCCTTTGTTACTTCGAAATCCCCCCACCTTGATGCCGACGGCAGTTGTTTTTTGTAAAGCAATGAAGCAAAATCCTTACTTCTTCATACAGTGTCCCTTTGGGCTGTTACGGCTGAGTGCCAGCCTACATTGTTAGGCAGTAACGAAGAAGGAAAATAAATGAAAAGCAAAAACAAAAGAAAAAAATCTTTCAAAACAAATAAGGCCACTTGTTGCTCGGCCAAGACGAATAAAAGAACAACGGCTCCCTAGACGGTCGGGACAACAGACATTTATGGTTTGTAACAAATAATAATAATTCATTTTTTTTTTTTTCAAAATTATAAAACTTTACTGTTTACACACACACAAGAATTAAATTGTTTCATTAATAGGACTTGACAAGTAATGGAGGGGTAAAATGGGGATTTATTTTGGTGGTTACCTCTCTTCTTGTTATTTCTCAAAAACACAAACAAAACCCTCTGCTCTAGATGTCTTGTGTGCTCCGTTCTATTTGTCTGTTTGTTTGTTTATTATTAGCAGCATTAGTATTGGCAACATGTTTTCTTTGTATCTCTTGTGTTTTGCTTTATTTGTTTTGCATTCTCAATCAAATGAATGCTGGTATGTGCGAGTGTGTGTGTGTGTGCATTTATGGCACATTAGAGTAATCTAAATGTTCTTTATGGATTATGTTGTTGATTTAACACAACATAAGCACCTCATCTCATTAAATTAGAGAAGTAACACGAAGAGAAAGAGGGAGAGAGAGAGAGAGGCTATGAACTAATGAGGGGTTATATTTAGATGATACATTTCCTCTATCTCTGTTAGGTTTGTTGTGCAAATAAAAACATAAATAACTGGTGGTATGTGTCCACAGAAGAAGAAGAAGACACACAACAACAATAAAACCCATGTTTATTACACTCCACAACTGACTACTTGCATATCAAAGACTTGTACCATGCTTGTTTCGATAAGTTCAAATATTTGTATTAAACTTTTTTATGGCCCATTTCGTTTTCAAATTATGGCCTAAACAATATGTGGTAGATAGATGAAGAAAAGAAAAAAAATCGTGAAGAACATCATTGCCATAAAACAGCCAGCCAGCCATGCATGTAGAGCGACATGTCCTACAATTGTTCTTATTGTTGCCGGACAACAAACAATAAAAGCAAGCAATTAATCATAAATGGGGGTCGTAATCACAAACGATTTTCTTGTCGTCTTGCAAAACTCAGAGAGAGAGAGAGAGGATGAAATTGTTAACGACAACTTCCCGTCAGCAGGGTTTTCTTAAATTGTAATAAATGATTTTTATATAGCCCGTTGTTGCTTCTGGCATAATTGATAGAGGAGAAGACATCATCAAATACTTGCTCTACGATGGGGGATAATGGATATGAAAACGGCACATTGTCATTTAGATGAGAAGAAATGAGGGATATTTCAGATGATAATGAGAGGAAAAAATATAATATTTTAACGTTCCCATAAAATAGCAACAATTATTCCATGTAAACTTATAAATAACATAAAATTATTTTCTTTGTTATGTGTTTCTCCCTAAAAAGGGTTCACCATTTTATTAACACTTACCAAACACTTAATTAAAAACTTAGTTTATCACATATTTTTTAGAAAAAAATGTTTTAATTATACATTGTAAGAAAACCACCTCCACATGACCAAGGTAAATGGGTCGTCTGACCATTTTTTTTTTGTCCTGTTCTACCCAAAGTCTAATCTAAAATAAATAGAGACATTTTGTCACTTTTCTGTGCAAACTTCAAACAATTAAGAACAAAGATTAGTTAAATAAATCTTCGGGCTAGCATACAAGAGGACCAAAGCAACAAACTTAGATGAAGTTTCCTTCCAAATGCAAACCGTTCATGATAAGCCAAAAGCAGGCAATTTCTTTGTTTTGTATTCCCCGAGAAACGGATAAACTGTTTGCCAAAAAGCCACGAAGCTAAAGACACAAAGGCAACAACAGCAACAAGGACAACATCATTCACAATGGCAATTAATTGCGGTTTAAATAACAAACGACCAAACATTAACTAAACAGCAAATGACCCTGGAGGTTTTGGAGAGATGTTCCTGGCACACACATACACACAAAGAAGTGGCTTCTGCTGTGGGATTTCAAAAAATATGTTATGTGGAAATGACCAAAGAACAAAAGAAAAAAAGCCAACGGGAGTTTAAATTAAGCGCCAAAAATGTAACCCTCATTTTGTACAGCAGTAGGGAATGACACGTTTTGGTTCAATGCAATGGTATAAAAACAAGCTTTTCGAAAGCCTAACCATATTTTTTCCAAACAAAAACCAGTAAAATAGCTGCTAATTTCGACCGGGCCGGACTTTTAATACTCTCCACTATTTGGAAGGAACTTGAAAATTTTCAAAAAATTACGATAAAAGCCGTTACGGGGCCTATGCTAAGGCTTGGACCTGCATACGTATTTCTTTTTTCTTTTTTTTAAGATTTTAAAATACGAAATTTGAAACAATTTGGTGAATAATGTCACTAAAATCATCAAAATACCGAATATAGAGGGATACCGCTATATGGGGACTACAGGAAACGAACGCCATAAGTTTTACACTCTTTTTAAATTTAATTGAATGAAAGCAAAGAATGTCGGAAATAGCATCAAATTTTAGAATAAGTTTAGATTTGGTTGAATTGGTCACCTTTGGCACGAATTATGGATCATTTTGTTTGTTTACAAACTGCTGGGCAACGTATGTTTTCTCATCGGAGAAAACCAAATTCGCCAGTTCACCACTTTCGGCCAAGCAAAGCAACTCTTTAGCTTATTTGAGTCTATTTTCTTTCTGTTGCGGTGTAAGTTTTTGCATTTTTTGGAATTTCAACGGCTTTACCCCGACTTCAATGGCTTTTCAATATTTGCCGAATGGAATATTGCGATATGTTCAGCTCAATAGCCATTATTCGGTCACTGCGACGCGGGTTTCAATCAAGTCGTTTCTTTACTTTTCGAACCATTTTCACTTCCTTGACGTCGGGCTACGCTACCAGCATAATGGTAAGATTTATTCACATTTAAATGCTGGAGTGTTCTGACGATAGCCACTTGTGGTTTTCAAGCCAAATATAAAGAAATCACACTATCACCCTGTACTCCAAGTGCCCACTATTTTTTTATATATATTATATACAATATTTTTTATATATAATATTTATAGTTAAATACTTGCTTAAAATATGCGACCATATTCAAATAACATTCTCTCTCAAAGTTCATTAGAATTTCAACATTTGCTGGAACATTCGTAAAATGAACTTGTCTGAATATTTTAAGGATTTTTTGGTTCTTCATTTTCTAATTATGCCAACCTAACATGGATGCTTATATAGACTCCAAATAAGTATGGCTACAGTCTGATATTGACAAATCTGCTTCGCTTTGGAAGAAAAAATATTGCCTGCGGTGGTGACATTTCAATGGAGACTCCATAACAATGCAAATACAGACCCATACACAAGCGTACTTTTAGGCAATGCAAATAAGAAGAGCTTGGGAACAGAATCCACCCAACTTACCGCTGCTGATAATGATGTGGCAGCTATATGGATTGCCATCAAAAGCCCACAAAAAAAAAAAACAACAGACACTTGATTGGCTTATTGCCAATTTCCAGTATTGCCTAACAATAGCTCTCCACAGCTGGTGTTCCAAGCCTATGCGAATTAAGTGTCACATTGTATGCTGCAAAATGTGAACTATGTTTGTACTTTTGGCCATGGATCCAAAGCCTGTTTTTGTTTTCGGCCAGAGATATTAAAAAGGGTTTAGTTGTGTTTTCTCCAGGGAAATCTCATTAATTCCTTTGAACTTTTTAAAACGGAATTTGTCACAGGACACAGACAATGATTGCTGGCTGGCATTTCAAATTGTTCGACAGCTTCGGTGTGTGAGGAAGTGTGTGTGTGGGTGTCTAAAACAAACAATTAAATTTTGAGAAAAACTTGTTCCACGAAAAGAACTAGGTCGCAAAGAATTTCCACTTGAAGTGCATTTCAGTTTGCAATTCCTTTTGAAGATTTCTTTGTTTTTCTTTTGCCCTTCCTTTTGGGCGTAAGTTTCCAAATGCACTGCTGGCGTATTTTTGTTGGTGGCAAAGTGACAACGTAACAACGCCAACCAACATCACCACCAGCTTCAGCAGTTAATTTGATCACGTTCTCCCGCAAGACACAATTTGGTGGTACCGAGTGAAGAAAAGAGAGAAAACAACCGAAATACATACATCTTCTGCCAATGTTGAGAATGATAATGAAGTTGGTTTATTATTTGTTTGAGTGAGTGTGGGTGTGTGTGAGTGTGACTCATTGTTCATTGAATGGGTCACATAAAAGAAATACGAATGATTCCAAACAATGCAAAGAATACAAATTTTGTGTGGCATTGAGTCTTTTGTTGTTGTTTTCTTTAAATTACAGTTTGGGGTTTTTTTCAGATTTGTAATAAGGATCATAAAGATTTTTATATTGAGTACTTTTAAAATGGATTTATTTATTTATTTTTCAAATAATGTAATAAAAGAATTTGTAAATTTTTAAAACTTTATCATTTTAATGTGGTTTAATTGGATGTTTTTTATTGTCTTTGTATCAATTGCGGTGTTCGCAAGGATGATAATCAATTTTTTCATGGAATTAAAATATCGAATATTTTTGATTATTTTTTTGAAAGAAATTCCAGACATTTCATTTTACGACTCTTAACTCATTTAAAAAATAAAGAAAAAAATCAAAAAAATGAGAATAAATTATTGCCTCTAATTTTGAATAATTCTGACCGAAAGCTGACATAGCCTCAAGAACTGTTATACGAAGCTCTTCTACTTCATTATAGTTCCAGGATATTTGGTTACCACAAAATATAAATTTTGAACTACCATGACACTATATTTTATACCTTTAAGTAATAATAGAACCCTTTTAATTCAAGTTTTCAGAAAATGCAACCATATCTTATCTCTTTACCTACTTCCCTACCAATTAATTAATCCCTTTCCCAGCCCAACTATGTGATAGCCCTCATTGAAATACGTGATTGCATTAAGCTTTTTGGGTCTCCAGGGCATAGAAGGAAATGGAGGTGGCTAATGATTTACCGATTGATAAGACTATTATTTCAGCTGTTGCTCTTATCGAAGCAGCTGTCCCTTATAGACTGGTTGTAGGGTATCTAATGCCATTTGGCCGGTAATTTCGAGAAGAAGAACTAGCTCCCTTAGTAGGTCTGATCTAAAATTAGCAATAGGCTTACTCACTGACCACTGACTGTTCTAACTACTGTAGGCTATGTGAAGATGAAAAAGAGATGATTGAATACCTACTAAGCTGCTGTTTATGTTATCTAACAAGGGACATGGTCTATTTGGCAGGTGGGAGATAGCAACTCTAACTCTATTATCATCTACAAAAATCGTTCCCAAAAAATCCCTGGCAACTGTACTCTCTCTCTCTCTCTCTCTCTCTCTCTCTCTCTCTCTATAAACCAAATCTGTTTTTTGTTTTCTCTTAAAAGATCTCTATTTCTGGACATCGACACCGGTGGATGCTCGTGTACTGCTATAAACCGTCCTTCTTTTTTATACCCTCAACCATACATAGTATGGAGGGTATATAAAGTTCGTCATTCCGTTTGTAACTCATCGAAATAATAATTTTAGACTCCACAAAGTAAATAATATATTATTGAGCTGCGTAAAATTCTAAGACGATTTAGCCTTATGCGTCCATCCGTCTCTTATAATCACGCTGCACAGATCAGTCGTTTGTCTACAAGCAGTTCAAGTTCGATGATGGTCTATATATCGGACTACGATATCGTATAGCCCCGGTACCCCCGATATTCGATATTTAGCCACATTGTCTGAAAATCCACACAAGGAATTCCTTCTGAGTACTTTACCTCCTGGAGGAGTATTGTCTATATAGGTCCACGATATCGTACAGCCCCAAACAATGCTGCCCCCCCCCCCACATATTCGGTATTTTGATGAATTTAGCCACATTTTTCAATGGAATAGTCTGAAAGTCCACACAAGGAGTTGCTCTGAGTACTTTACCCTCTGGAAGAGAAATGTCTATGAAGGTCCACAATATCGTATAGCCCCCATATATCAGTACCTCCCTATTTTCCGCATTTTGATGATTTTAGAGACATTATTCACCGGAATTGTTGCGAATTTGGTATTTAGAGCTCTTAATGGGAACTACAGTCTATGACAGAAAATTGTCCACGCAGGTGCAGGTCTTCGTATAGGCCCAATATGTCAGAACCTTCCTATGTTCGGTATTTTGACCATTTTAGGTACAATATTCACCGAAATTGTTTGAAATTTCGCATTTGAAGTTCCCAATAGGTCCAGAGGTCTAAACCTTTGTATAGACCCCATATATGAGTACCTCCCTATATTCGGTATTTTAAGGATTGTAGGTACAATACTTACTGAAATTGTTTGAATTTTCGTATTTGAAGTTCCTAATAGGTACTACAGTCTATACTAGAAATTGCTATGCAGGACCTTCGTATAGCCTCCTTATATATTCCGTATTTTGATGATTTTAGCGACATTATTCACCGGAATTGTTCCGAATTTCGTCTTTAAACTTCCTAATGGGTACTACAGCCTGTGACAAAAAAATTGTCTATGATGGTCCAGGTCTGTGTATAGACCCCCCCCCCCCCCCCCCTGTTTGGTATTTTGATGATTTCAGCTACATTATTCACCAGACTTTTTTCAAGTTTCGTGTTTAAATATTGTAATTGCCTATGACAAAAGTTGCTTATGATGGTCCACGTCTTCGTATAGACCCCAATATAACAATTTCCATAAATCCAATTTCATTCCATCGATCATCCAAATGGACGTTGCCTTCATGTCCAAAAACTGAGTAGTTCGTAAAATTTAAATTTAATTTACACTTGAATATGGAATTCTAACAAATTACACATTTCAAGTTCATGGCACTTCAACTCTTCATGCAACAATTTAAGAGGATTTGGATTGATGAAGGAAAACAAACAGCAACAACAGCAACAAAAAACCCTAATTTATATATTGGGAATTGATTTATTCAATTCAATTTTCAGTACAATTCTTCGTGTCAATCATTCAACAAATGTATGTGCAGATGTGTGTACATGTGTGTGTGTCTGTATGTACTTAACGGAAGCTCACATTGAAATGAAATGAAAATGGAATTGACATTTGAACAATTAAATGCCAAAAAAATATTCAATCAAAGCAGACGGCAAAGTGTTCAACACAATGACGAGTTATCACCAACGCCACAACAACAACAACAGAAACAATAAATTAAATGTGAGCACATAAAAATAATAACAATAAAGATTTATTTCTTCTAATTGATGCTACCAAAATTCCAAAATTGCCAATAAATTCCCTTCAGCAACTCAAATGCCAAAAATCGAAGCGAAATCAAAACAAGCTGACTGACATCCGGCCGATTAATCGGCCACAAGAACAAACAATCACAGCTTGTTTTATTGCCCCCCATTCGAATGCCTTTCAAGTTTTTCAACACAAAATAAGATTCATTCATTTCATCATTTCCATTTGATTTTATTGTTTTTCTTCGAATTGTTCGCAAGTAATTCGCGCTCTTAAAAAAAACTAAGAACAACAAACTCAACGGCTTGTGATGTTCACAGCATTTGCAAGTCGTAAAGAGAGAAACTTTTTCTGTTACAAGCAAATTTAACAAATTTTAACTCCATTCCCTTCTCTCTTAGCTGAGTTGTATGCAAACAAAAAAATACGGGGCAGGGGAAAAGAAATGAAAATAAATCCAGGGAATTGAATAAAAATCCGCTTATTTAGAGACAGTGCAAACAGAAGAAACGCAAACACACACACCCACAAAGGACATGCAAGCTTTAGTTGGTGGAATCGAATCAAGGGAAAACTTTAATTGAGTGTCAGCAAGTTTTTTAAATTCATTCGGTTGGTTAATATGGGCATTATCCCTCCGAAAACGTTGGATGGAGCGAGCAGCTCGCCAAGAAACAACTTTGAATGCCATAGCAAACATTTTGAAAGAGAACTTTTCAAAGCATAATGTTTTTCGTGAATTTATGCAGATTTATGATTTGTATTCAAACAATTCATTGTTGGATAAATATTTTTAGATCGCTTTTTCTGGAAATTGAATACGCTTATAATTTTGCATAATGGATGACATGATGAAATATTCGTTTTACTGGAATATAAAAAAAGAGCAGAATTTTTTGTTTAATGGGACAAAATAAGATTTTGCTATGGTTAAACAAATCTAGAAAAATACTTAAAAAATCAGTCTATAAGAATGCATTATCTAAACAATATTTTCTATAGGAAAACATTATTCGGATAAGATTTTCTATAATTCTTAAACTATTTCCTATAACGAATATTATCCGAATAATTGAAAACTTTTTGTGATTTGATAACATTTTGCAAATCCCCACACGAGATAGAGAAATATCTCTCATTAAAGGTTACTGATTAAGTTTTACCAGAAACCCCAATCTGAAATCTATCTGAGTAGTAATTGTACCCTCAGACATATGGCTACAGAGGGTATGCAGGGTGATATAAAAAAAAACTGCAACAAAGTTAAACGCCATAATTTTTACATTTTCATTTTAATTTTATTGAATAAAAGCAACAAATGTCGGAAATAGCATAAAATTGTAGAATAAGTTTAGATTTGTTCGAATTGGTCACCTTTGGCACGAATTATGGCCTTCAAACGGCCAATGAAACTGTCACACGCTGCCCGGATGTTGCTCAGCGGTATTTTGGCGCTTGCTTGAGGTTATCGACACGTTGGTAAATTCTTGTGCCTACCTTGCTTTCCAAAATACTCCAGACACAATAGTCCAACGGATTGGTATCGGGACATTTTGGTGGTCATTGTGCGCTGGAAATGAAGCGAGGAATCTCATTTTATAACCATTCTTAGGTGGCACGTCCTGGGTCCTGAATATTTGCGTGCCCGAGGCTTTAATACACTCTCCAGAATATTTTCGCGATAATATTCGGCATTTATTCTTATGCCACGGTCGATTTATACGAGCAGAGCGACCATTGGCTGTTATGACAGCCCACACCATCCATGGCCTCTTGCCTTGGCAAGTAAACGCGAGCGGATCATTATGTTGGTTTACAAACTGCTGGACAACGAATGTTTTCTCATCGGAAAAAACCATATTCGGCAGTTCTCCACTTTCGGCCAAGCGAAGCAACTCTTTAGCTCTTTTTAGTCTATTTTCTTTCTGTTGCGGTATAAGTTCTTGCACTTTTTGGAATTTCAATGGCCTTACCCCGAACTCTTTTTTCATTATTTGCCGAATGGAATTGCGATATGTTCAGCTCACGATTTATTTTTCGGCCACTGCGATGCGCTTCTTTACTCTTCGAACCATTTCTGCTGATGTTGCTGTTTTCTTCCGTCCACTTCCTTGACGTCGAGCTACGATACCACCAGTATCGCTGTAACGAGCGATGGCAGGAGACACAAAAGATTTATTCACATTTAAATGCTGGAGTGCTCTAACGATAGCCACTTGTGGTTTTCCAGCCAAAACCGGTTGAATTCCATCACGAATACTTTTTTTCTGGAAAATTCTCACCAAAATACTTTTGTAGGCTTGTAAACAATATAATTAGCTGTCACTGGAATAATTTCAACAGCTGTCGGACGAGTGGCTTAGTAATGACAGCAGCCTGAAGTTGGTTGCAGTTTTTTCGTCTAACCCTGTATGTATAATATCGCAAAACTGACTATTTATTTTAGTCCCTCTGCTCTCCCGGCAATGGCTCCGTTGCATCCATTATAGATAATCCATGCATGGTGTTTATATTAAATTTAATTAAAGCTAACCTATAAAAAACGTAAGCATCTTCGTGATGTTCGGCCAAGCATTAATGCGAGAATAAAACTTTTATTTGCTGCACTTAAATTGCAACCGTCATTAGCGCAGCCATTCACACACAGTTGCCGTCATTCAAGTAGAGTTGAAATAAAGGAGAAAGTTTTATTGCAAAGAACTCTCGCATCAGTTAAGCAGGAACACGCAGAGTGAAGAAGAAGAAAAACTTTCAAAGTTTAGGAAACATAAAAAACTTCGTTGCTTTAAAAAGATGCAGGTGTTGCAGATTTTTTTCTTTTTTTGTGATGTTTCCTTTCTATACAGCCTTCCTGTCAAATGTGCATAATGACGTTTTCCTGCCAGACAAACCAAAAATGTGGTCACATCTTTGGAATTGTTAAGATATTTCTTTCCAAGGTGCAAACACGAATTCCATGAAAAAAAGATAATTCTTAAAAATTCAAACAAACATTTCACAAAAAAAAACCGGTTTCTTTTGACCTTTTCTGCTCCAGCATTTCATGGTCCATACAAAAATTAAGTACAACTTGTGTATTTGTCATACACGTTTCAAGGCTTAATTGTGTGGGTGTGGATGGTCGTAGGTGATGTCTATGAATGAATTAAATTGACCATATCGAAAATATAAAAAAATATGGCCATGTAAATTGTGGTCCATAAAATAATATTTGTAAATAGGTCTGTGCAGGCACATTGAAAGTGGTCATAAGAAGAATGATTTTTGTTTATAACTTCCGGCAAGGATGCGCTTCTGTGTACGATTTTCTATTCCGTAAATCGTAAAATATGTAATGGCTGTTTTTGTTGTTGGCTTTTTACCATTCACAAAATGCATTTAATAAAGGATTTAGAAGTTTTTATGGCATATTTTTTCTTTTATTTCTTTCTATTGAATTTGTTTCATTTATTTCGTTTATACATGGTACAGACATTTGTGTGTGTGTAGCTGTGTTTAAATGTCATTTCTTATTTATTCGCAGATGAAATCTGAAACCAAAACGAATTTCTTGAGCTCACGTAAGAAATTGTGGTAATAAAAAATTTTAAGGATTTTTTGTCAATGGAATTATTTTTTTGGAAGAAAAATAAAATTTTCAGCAATGGACATAAATAATGAAATAAAATGTAAACAACATTTTCTTTTCTGCGAGAAGGTTATCACATTTTCCACACAAGTATGTGATTTAAATTTGCAACATCTCAACAGCGTATAGTCAATTTTAATACTTTTCTTCTGTAGATAAATGTTTTAAAGAAAAATGTCACCCATATGCATAGTTTTTTTAATAAAAAGTCATTCTCTAGAAAGTATGGCCGGATTGAACTTTGATTATATACGGAAAGAATTTGGAAATTTTCAAAAAGAAAAAAATAAATAAAATATAGAATTCGTTATAAATTCTGTTAAAATCTTAAAAATATCGTATATAGGAAGTTAGTGTTATTTTGGGGTCTAGGGAGGTAGCAATATTTAGGATTTATACGAATACCTGCTTAGACAATTTTCTGTCACAGGCTATAGCTGTCTTTAGGAACTTCAAGTACAAAATTTGAAACAATTCCCGTAAATAAAGTCGATAAAATAATCAAAATACCGAATATCGGGAGGTACCGAAGGGCTATCCGAAGACCTGGACATGCATAGGCAAGTTTCTGTAATAGGTTGTAGTAGACATTAAGATGTCCACAATGAAATTTGAAACGATTCCGGTGAATAACTTAGCTAAGATCATCAAAATACCGAATATCGGGAGGTACCATTATCGAGACCTGCAAAACCTGTCACAGGCTGTAGCACCCATTAAGATCTCCACATATGAAATTTAAAACAATTCCGGTGGATTATATCGCCAAATTAATAAAAATAGCGAATATGGTATAGCCCCCATATAACGATATGGGGGCTATACGAAGACCTCGACCTGCATAGCCAATTTTCTGTAACAGGCTGTAGTACCCATTAGGAACTTTAAATGCGAAATTTAAAACAATTCCGGTGAACAATGTCGTTAAAATCATCCAAATACAGAATATAGAGAGGTACAGTCGTATGAGGGCTATATGATATCGTGGACCTATATAGCCCATTTCAACACCAAAAGTCCTGCAGGCCAAACACACATTTGAGTAAAATTTAATCAGTAGAGATTTAGTATGTAAACGTACTTTTATTGTGATTGATCAATTATTGGTATTAACCCGGAAAAGTTCTATGTAACGTATAAAAAAAGTTCTATGTGTATAGCATTTTCCTTCCCCGTAGAAAGCCTCATGCAGACAATAGCTCTGTCTGATTATTTTTTCTGAAAAATAATTTGGATAGTTAATATAGTGTCTGATACTTTCTAACATTGATGAAAATAGGGCTTACGTGATCGAAAAAGTACATATGTACCATGGTAGAAGAATATAGGTAGAAGCCTCGACACAGCTGCTGGAACAATGAACTGTCAAACCAATTTTGGAATTTTAAATGTTGAATGAAAAATTTTTGAAAAACATAAGTTATGATAACCTCCAAATCACATCGTATAAGAAAACAAATAAAAATCTACTTATATTTGAAAAAAACATTTAAAATGTTTTGGCATATCAATGCTCCCAAACGTTGATGCATCTACCTGTATTCTTCTCCATGATATGTACCATGACAGAATAATACAGGTAGTCGCATCGCCTTAGCTGGTGGGACAATGTACTGTCAAACTAATTTTTGAAACTGAAATTTTTGAATGAAAAATTATTTAAATTTATAAAAATTGTTAAAAAAATGCATATCATAATAACCTCCAATTGAATTATATATGCATAGAAAATATTTCGTCTGATAGAGCCTTTACTGAACTTTTAAGTAATCCAAAAAAATCAAATTTACAACTTTACAAATTAGTTCACATTTTATTATTACAACCACGTAGGAGAACACGGGTAGATGTATCAACCCTTGGGAACATTGATATGTCAGATTTTTATATGTTTTCCTATAAGACGTCAATCGGAGGTTATTAAAATATACGTTTTTCAACAATTTTTACAAATTTTAATAATTTTTAATTTCCTGTATTCTTCTATAGCAAATGTCCTGTTGTTGCATTTTTTAATTTGTTAGAAATTTCATAGCCGTATGCAGATTATGCACATAGCCTTCTTCATATTGTCCATTACGTTTAGAGATATATTTGTATTTAGATTTACTCTCAATATTGAAAAAAAAAACAACAAAATGAAAATAGTAACTACTTCTCCCCATTTGCATTTCCATATTGATTATATATAACAAGTTGTCCCAAATATTTTTTTTTAAATTGATTATATCTTCCGATTTGTATGTCTTGTTTTAAATAAATTTTTGTTTGTGGTTACCACACGAAGTGTTGATACACGTCTGGCATTTGTCACAGTTTTACTTGCCATTGTCAACACCCATGTCATTGTTGAGAGAGATTTGTTTTTTTTATTTTCTGAAATATTTGTTGCATTTTATTTTCTTTGCACAACATAATCCTCTTTGTGAGTTATGAGAGAAGGAAATAATAGGAAACGAGGATATTTTAACAATTTTGGTTAAATAATTTAGTTCATATACCCGTTTAAAAAACCCCTTCCACTGTAATACATTTTTAATGGTAATATCTTTAATAAACACTGGGATGTATTTTTATATGCAGGCCATGCCAAAAAGGGTACCATTTTCAATATTTACCATGATGTATTCCATTTAATAAATATATATAATCTGTTCCATAACCTGCTAGAATCTACCAGTTCTGCATTTTCTTTTTTTTAATATCATAAAGGGAAAACCTGTTACATTCTTGAAGTTCTGGAACAAATCATTATTTGTTTCCTTTAATTACATAAATGACCTCACTTTTATTTGCGGGAACTTCTTATTCTTATGATGTTTTTCTCAACTGACCTCATCATTTGTTTCCACATTACGGCCCCGAAGATGTTTGAAAGTATAATTTTTATGTCATCCTCGTAATTGGCAGTGAAAGCATTTCGTGATTTTCTTAAATAAATCAAATAAATTCGGGTATTTTTTTTTGTTTTGTAAATACCATTTATGTCCATATTCCAGCACTTAATACAACAGAAAATTGACACGAAATGCTCTAGTGTTGTTTTCTTAATGTTGTGACTTTAGAGAAAAAAGATAACAGGAATCGGAGCCAAAATTTCCAAGCCATAACAATAAATGTTAGTCAAACAATCGTCATGGATGTGCAATTTTCGATAATCCTTATAAAAATCCAAATGTATTATAACATTATGGTTCCTCCGCCGCCTGCTACCCAGTTCCATTCAACACAGAATATTATACTTTTAAAAATTTTCAGAATTGGTAGCAATACTCATGTCGTTTACTTTGATATTGCATGTCAACAATATTAAACGCTTTTAATTTTAAGTGTCCTACCAATCCAATGTCTTTGTTGGTTATTGTTTCTTATTGCAAGTATTGAAATTGTTGCAAGGCAATAAAAAATGCCATTTCCCGACACTTATGGACATCACTTTTGCAAAGAAAACAAAAAAACAATCAAGTGGGTGGGTAGAATAGCAGTTAAATGGACTTTCATTTTAAAGAGGCAATTTTTTGCAAGACTGTTTTCGAAATTCTTACATAAAACCAATTGCATTCCTTTTGCTGCATTTTGCCTTCCACGCGAAATGAGCAACTTTTCTTTCCAATAAACACAAATAATTTTTTGGGGAAAAAAACTTTTTCGATATTTAACAATTTTATAGTTGAAGTTTCTTCTCCTTCATCGAACATTGTAATTATCGTTATTTTAAATAGGCAACGCCAAAACGTAGTTGGGGCCATAAATGTCGGAATTTATATGCCGAACACTTGTCGCTGTGCACAAAAACAAGAAAAACTTCAGTCAAAAACAAATGCAAACACACTTACACATACTTTTCATCTTCATCAACAGCAGTAGCAGCCACGCCAGGCAATATGAACCCAACAAAGTTTCACTTGAGCTCTAAGAGCTCCGCCATAATTTTAGTATTTGTTTTTTCTTTTATTTTTCAACTGTTATCATTAAACTTTAATTGGAAAAAGTTTCCTTGGGTGAGAACTCAAAAAAAAAAAAAAAAAAAAACATGGAAAAGGGACGTACTAACTGACTGACTAGGTCGTTAAAACAAATGTGCTGTGCTTTTCGCGAGTCTTTGGTAATTTGGGAGAATATTGTAGTTTTTGTTGTTGGAAAATATAAAACAAAACGGAAACAGCACAACACAAGCGGCAGAATTGGGCCAATTTCAAACAAAAAGACCAACCATGCACTAAAATTCAACAAAACCTTTAACACCACCAAAACTCGGCAATTTTCCCCCAAGACATTGACATTCAATAAATCTAAGTGGGAAAATGAGAGTTCACTTTAAGTTACAGTAAAACCCACAACTACATTGTAATTGCTTTTCATGTTCCTTTCCATGTTTTGGGGGGTAATGTTTTGCCGTTTTGTTCTTTGATATTTGTTCAAATTCCTCTAGGCAAACTTTGACCTGTCAGTCTGTCTGTCAGCTAGCCAGCAAGCGAGTCAGTTGATTTGAAACCAAACCAGCAGATAGTGTTTCGTTGATGCTACCAAACTCCGTGGCCATATTGAATTTCTCAAGTTGTTGTTTTCTTTTTTATTATGGCGGACATTTCACTCAAAAGAAACAACAACCAGCATTTCCGTTTGCAGCAGCTGTTCTGTTAAGAGAATTTTAAATATTGTTAGATATACTTGGCGTTTTTTAGTCTACTTACATAGTTACTGCTCATCAAAACTTTTTGTTAAGTATAGACTTTCTTCTGCCGTCAACTTGAAAAAAGGAAACCTGCAACATATGTAAGCTGCAACTATCAAGTGAAAGCTATCTGCTTTGCCGATGTGAGAATGATAAATGAGCTTAAGTTTGTTAAATGAACTGCAAAATAATTGCAATGTAATTTAACAGAAACAAATAATGAAAAAGCTAAGTCACATTTCTTTCATAGTTATAATTGCACAGCAAACAAAGTATTAATAAAATTATAGAGAACTTTTTTCACCTAATTCTCCCAATGCTTTTTCCATTAATTCCATCGTATTGACTTTGTTGATTTTTAGGATATGTAGATAAAAAGGGGGTTACTTAAAATTACCTCCCTTATTTACCTATACCCAAGGTATTTGCCATTTCAAAATAGATGATATCTGAACCTCGAGTTACTTTATTTTTCCCTAATACTAGTTTACAGTTTTCAGTATTTGCGGTGGATGTAAATTGCTCAGTCCAAATAAATCCTAATAAAGGTTATCCTGGCAAGAAGCTCTAATGTAAATATACTTAATTCCAAGCATAAACCTATGGATTCTCAGAAATAATACTCTGAATATGTTACGGACAAAAATCCTTAATAACATTTATTTTTTTCTATGCATAGGTAATTGCCGTTTGTATATTTTATTAATTAGTTACATTAGTTAGGTTTATGCATTATAAATTAGCTAACGTCTAGACCAAAAAAAGTGACATTTTTCTGAGACAAATACAATACGTGACGAAGTACAATTCAGTGTTTCAAGTTATTCCACCTGTTTGTCGTATTGTATTATAGATTACTTGTTTTGTTATTAATAATATACAAGAGCATTACCAAAGGTCATTATCCTTTTACAAATTAAAATTTACTGATTTCAATGAAAACATTAACTTTCAGCAGCATTTAACATTTTACTATTCTTTAATTCCTTTTTTATAACTTAAAGACCCCTACTCGTAGTCATATACACAAAGGGCCACAGATTCTAAATCTTTTTGCTATCGCCCCAAGCCCAATCCCATAATAGAAAGTATACACAAGAACTATAATGTCTTTCTCTTAGTATTTTTATTTGAGTTTGGAAGTGCATACCCACAATCTTTAGATATTTATTTGTTTGGTAAACATTTTTACAATAAAAATATTTCCAAGTCAGTGCATTCGTTACATCAACATGCCCAAAGAACGACATACGAATGTATGTGTAACTCTGGCTGGTAAAAATGGTTTTAAAAGTTTTTCCTAAAATTTGTGGCATTGCCACTTCATCCCACTCATCTTGTTCAAATCTTTTTAGACCTTGGTTAAATTTTCTTTTTCCATCCTTCTGTGCTACTCCTCTGTCTCTTACATATATCAACTTTGTCGTGTTTACTTTTCGCATCAACGTAATCTTCTTGTCTTTGGCAATGTGTACTGCATTTATTTACCTTCATTTGTTGGATAAATTTACTGACACTATTTAACTAGAGGTTGCCATAAAACAATACAATAACCTTGAGCTGGTGAAGACTAAACGGAATTTAGAATGTGTACCAAAATGTATAAGGGATGCTTATTTTAGGAAAGCTGCAAATGCTTATGTTGTGAGTGCCATTGAAATAGGAAATGCAATTCAAAGCTAAAAAGGTCAATTTGAACATGCAATTCAAAACTTAGAATCCTAGGAAAAACATTATAGCTATTTGAATTGTTATTAATAATCGGGAAGCACAAACAAAACGTTTTTAAAAGAAAAAGTAAGTTTATCTGGAAGAAGTTACATGTTACCTTTTCACACCTTCTCCCTCCCAATAACTAAATTTCACCTACCTATATGTGACCCCCTTAAAGCGAAAGTTTTACCCAATACAACATGTAAAGACACAACTTGTTTGTACTGAAATTTTATTGAAAATTAAATTTAAAAAACATTGTTATAATTCTAAATGCTTATGAAATCTCACAAGCGCTATACAAAGGAATATTACAATATTTATAGACAATAAAAAAGTGTTCTTTTTTTAAAAAAAGTTTATAAATGGTTTTTCAGTGAAAATATTTGGAAAGCAGGGCCTCGATTCTTGTTCTATGAAAATGTGAAATGAAAACTTTTATAAAGAAACGAAATGTCAAATGAAAAATTTTATAAAGAAAATATTTTTCATTTTATATTTTCATGGAACAAGAATCCAGCCCCAGTTTTATAGTTTTTGTGCAAATCAAAAGCACATCTCCACTTTCTACTCCTCTACTGACTTTTCTTGTCTTTGGCTTCCAATACTTTTAGTCGATTCATGCGCTGCAATAACGTAGGATGTGAATGATTCCATGACGAATATAGCCAGTCATGGACGGGGAAGCCCAAATTATCCAAATTCAATTTGATCAAAGCCTTTTGCAAAAGATCGGCATAACCCAATTTCTGGGCAAACTCATCAGCTTGATACTCAAAACGTCTGGAAAGAATTGTCAGGGCAAAGCTTAAAATGGCATTATATGGTGCCATGACATAGGTCAGGACAATGAAGAGACCAACCAGAATAGGACGTACACCTGGAGCAAATCCCAATGCCTCATAGAAAGGGGCATATTTGAAGCAATAGTTGAAGACGAAGAACAATAACAAGAGATTAACTTGCATAATTACAATATTCTTGGTAACATGTCCCAACTTCCAATGGCCAAGCTCATGACCAAGGACAGCAACGACTTCATCATTGGTACAGCCCTTGCCTTCGTCTTCCTTTTTAACTTCAGTGTTATCTTTCTTTCCCTTGTTCAACAGCAATGTGTCGAAAAGAACAATACGTTTGGAATTCCACAGACCATAGAAGTAAGCATTGCTATGTGACGAACGCTTCGATCCTTCAACCACATACAATTTGGTAAGTGGGAATTTCAAAGATGCAGCCAATTTCTCAATTGCAGTGCGAAGATCTCCTTCTTCCAGTGGTGTGTATTTATCGAACAAAGGTGCAATAAATATGGGGTAAATTGTCAGCAAGACCAAAGAGATAATACCAGCAAATGCCCACAAATAAATGAAGAAGTATTCCCCACCCCACTGTACAATGAAGACCACAGCAGCCGACAGCAGAACGGTGAGAATGTTGCTCAACAACAGTCCTTTGATTTGATCCCACACAAAGAAGCCCGGTGTTTGTTTGTTGAAGCCATGTTTTTCTTCCAGCACAAAGGTTCCATATACTTTGAAGGGCAGCTCCTTAACATAACCGTATAATCCAATGACAACAACAAAAACACAGCTCACAAGGATTTCATTGTTGACATCGAAATTCAATTTGTCAACAATATGCAACGATGTTTGCCAGAATAGGGAGATAATGCCGCAATACAGTTCCAACGGAATAACGATTACATCCAATAGAATACTTTTGAAAATTCCAAATTGTTCCTTGTCTAAACCATAAATGCGTGCTTTGAAAAATGTTTCTTCATTCATATGATCCTTCAGTTCGACCGGTACTTTATTGGTTGTTTTATAGACATTGACCTGAAAGATACAGTCATATGTTTTCGAAATTTAAATGACTGAAGTGATGTTAATGTTGCAAAACATAATGTAATACATACCTGTCTCAAGGAAATGTATATTTCAAAAAGATTTTCAAATATGCAAACGAATATAATTGCATACAATACTAATTCAGCTTCCGATACACCCATCGTGGCTGATTTCCTCAAAGTGGTCTGAAAATATAGACTCATTAATGATCTGGCATACACAGGCGTTTTTTATAGCATTAATCTAATACATCTGTACAAGTGCGGGAATTATCTTATTATATTATAGCAGTTAACGTATCAAAAATATTTTTGTACTGAAGTACTGAGGAAATTGTGGTATAGACTTATTTATGCATTTTAAACATAATGCAGACGAACAGCTGCTGAACAATGCTGGTGAGGAGATCTCTGAAACCACTCACACACAGCTGCCGGTAGCAGTAAGGGTTAATTGGAAGACTCGGTCTTAATAGGCGCCAAATAAAACTAATTTTGCAGGTTGGAAGTGTCATCAACAATTCAAGAGCCCTCATTAATTGATTGATTGATTAATTTTCAGACTGGCATTTGGGCATTTGTTAATATCATGCCATGATAAGGAGAACATATGCAGCTAAGTGGAGGTGTCGCATTGTGAATCCTATTGTACTTCCTAAACAAAGTACTTTTTTGTCCAGGAACGCAATTTCGAAACCAGGAACACAATATCAAAACCATTCTTTTCAATCTATTAGTTTTTTACTTACACTCTCGAAATTCCACGTAAAAGTTAATTTTTATTCTGTTTGCAATCTCTCCCCGCAACACCCCAAAAACAACAACGCACCGGTTCTTACGTATCGACTTTCGATTAATTTAAATTTGCAATCGATTTTTCAAACGTGCCTGTGGTTGATCATTGGCCACACATCAAGTTGTGTTGTGGGGTACGATAACCGATTTTCCCTTTATGGTATCGAAAAAAATTGCAAAAATAGCAGGTTCGGGAAGAGAGCATTTATTAAATCCAATGAAAAGTGCATACACGGATTACTGAAATTATGTGGTGTCAAAGATAACCGCTTTTTTCCTGTTTGGAACTTTTGCAAACTTATCGGAAAAATTCTTAATTAAACAATGATATTTTTATATTGAATGTATTTTAATATTGAACAATTTCAAGATTGACATATCTTATCATATCTTATAGTGATGTGTTGTTTGGAAGAATGTTAATTTGCATAGTAGAACTAATAAGGTAAAGTGATGCAGTCATATGTAATATAATTTTTTCAAAATTTTTCCTTAGGCAACATCTCATTGTCAAAATCTATGTTTATAAAATCGAAGAGGTGAACTGTTTTCTAGGCATTGATATTTGACAAGTTAAATTATAGAAAATGCCGAGTTGGGTATGCTTATTTGAAATGAGGTTACCTTCATTTCATTGTACAATGTTAATTTGGAAGAATTCTTAATAAATTTTTATTTTCATGTGATTTTATTTGGTTGGTTTGAAGATGTGGACCTTGCGTATCTGGATAATACGGATGTTCGAAACATTTTACTATGATGGGGAAGGTGTATTAGATACATACATAATTTGGTCTGTTCAAGAACTGCAAGAATGTAAACATTTTACTACGATAACAGATTTTTCCTTTATAATATCGAAGAAAATTCCAAAATTAGTAGATTATTGTAGATACTGGAATAGAGCAAATATCACTGAAAAAAGCCACCTGTAATACGAGACGAGTGAATTTATGTAATTGTTATCACAAAAACAAAGTCATTCGTGTGAAGTCTAGGCAATTGTTAAAAATTATTAATCTGGTTGATCATTTTTTCTTTGTTTCTTCTCTTTTGTAAAATAACGAATTTCGATTCGTTTTGTGTGCAATGTGTTCCAGTTCAAATACAAAACAAATTGAACAAATTCAAGTGATGTTTTAATATGTGGCCATACAGCTTCATTATTCTTATATACCATTCACAATAGTGTTTACACTTAACAATGTGGCAACATTAATTTAACACCAGCTGGTTGTTGACAATAGAAACAAGCGTCGTCCTCGTCCTCTATGGCGAAAATTTCGGAAATATTTTAGCATTTTTCACTGGAAAGTGTATTTAATTTGTATGTGAAGAGTGTTGGCACATAATTGTTGCTATTGGTGATAAAATCTTGCAAGACAAATGCGTCAGTCAGCATCCAAAAAGAATCAAAGTGGCACAAGCCAGGCATCGCCTGAAGAGCCCGATGACAACAATAGTAGGCAAAATTTAAGTGGTTCCAGTACAAGTTCAAATAAAAGCAGGAAAAGGTTTGTGAAAAAAGTTTTTTTTTATCAAACAGAACTACAGAATTCCTCTTAAATTTCGAGGTCTTTTTCGCTAACAATATAGGAGAATTGACTTGTAGTCTTAAGCAGCAACAAATGTGTAGGGGAATGTAATTACCCCCTTAAAGGCAACTCTATTGTGATTTATTTGCGTGTAATCTTCAATAGTTTAAAAATAACAAGATTTTTTAAATAAACTTAAATTTTATTACATATATGTATACTTTGCAGAAAACGTTGTGAAATTCTTACATTCAGTGATTTTGAATCAGAATTTGAAGACTGTGATTTGGAGGATGCAGTTGCTTTGGAAACAAGGCTACGTAAAGTGGCGCGTAAAAATGCATTGTCTCATGAAGAAATGATGAAACTCCTACACGTAAGTTTTCATTTATGTACGTGCGCAAGATTTGCTTTGATTGATTTTGTTCTTAATTTAGAAATTCGTTAAAAATGAACACATCCTTGCACTCATAACCTTGAAGGCTGAAGATGAGCTGGCTCGTGAGAAACTTAAGGCTGAAGATAGAGCCATTATTATAACAGATACTCCATCCATTCCAAAATTAACCCGTTCGAAAGCAAAGGAACTCAAGAAGCAGCCGATTATTTCATTGCCAAAAATCCTGAGTGCAGAGCAAACAGAAATAGCATCACTGATTAATGAAGAGCTGAACTCGGACGAAGAAGATGAAGAATATACATTCAAAGAAGAAGATTTCGTGGTAAGATTCTTTCTTGATATTCGCATTATTTCAGTAATTTATCTGTTGTCATTTACAGTCAGATGATGATCCAAACACAACTGCTTCCGATTTGGACTCCAATCCGCGAACTCCTCAAACTCCAGCCGTTCAAACCGAACCGGATGATTCACCTGTAAAACTTACTGAGGATGGCTGTTTCAAGGTACCGCTTAATAAAAAGGGTCCCCAAGAAGAGCTCAGAATCGCAACTCGAACGCGATCGAAATTGTGTCTGCAACAAACCACCATAGAAGATATTGAGTCTGAATTTGTTCCACCCGATGTTGACTACACTGAGCCGGCAGAACCAGATTCTCAGGTGGTCGATGAAGATTGGAATCAATTTTTAACCGATTTCTTAAAGCCACTGAGTATGTTTTCATATTGATCTTAAAAATAAGTCACACAAAGTAAATAATGTAAACTGTTTCAGATTCTAGTTTAGTAGGAGATGATGACGATCCCATTAATGACCCCGAATATGTTGCAGCTGAAAAAGAACTGGGTATGTACATTAAAGATTTGCCTGATATGTTTAAACAAATTTTTTACGTATTAACTTATGATAGAAATTGGCAACTGCCCTCCCATAAAGTGAGTTTGTGGGTCCTGTAATCCTTTTCTTTTCGTCCTACCGAAAAATTATTTTAACATAACATCCCGATTGAGTAAAACATTTTGGGGTCTTTATCAATTGGTATAATATGAAGCAAGATTACGTTGTGAGCTATGGCAACACTGTCATATCTAATGTCTTTGTTTTCTATCGGCATTCACAATATACAACTGCATAAGCCAGGAACAAGTTAATTGATAAATTGAAAAGTTAATTATACTAATTACAAAGTGCAATACTATTACATATGCTAAATATGCTGTTGTGATTTGTGAAAACCCCTAGACTCCTCCGAAGTGCTTAATGAATTGTGTGTAAAATGAGTGATACTTGTTCGTTTTCCATAAAATATGAGTGCGAGGACAGCAGTTTGTAAGTACTGGAATATACATTTATATCCAATCATTGATAAACTTTCCATATTTTAGCAGTGGCAGCAGTACGAGCAACTTCATACAGGACAAAGAGCAATTCGATGCGAATCACTCAGATTCATTGACCCAAATTAAAACCACTGACGGAAAAGAAACTTCAATCTATTTAAGTACCGGCAACAAACTATTATTTACTAGTGGAAAATATTTTTACATTGATCATACGGTAGTATATAGCAACAAATTGTAGCGAAATCGTTATCAATTCACAATTCATTTTTTTTTTTGCAGATAGCTTACACTGAATACCAGAAAGAATGCACAGGTATTGTTGGCATTTGTCACACATGTGGTGGTAAAATTAAAGGATCGCTGAAAGTCAGTTCAAATTTCATTTGCCATTTGAAAACCAAACATCCAGATATTTATCAAGACTTCATCAGGCGAAAGAATGATTATACTGCGACTTCTATTAAACTAAGCAAGAAAAATCACAACAACCGTACCACTTTATGCCCGTCAATTACTGACACACAAAATGCTGAAAAACAGCAACAGTTTCACCACAAAATTCTTCAGTTCCTGATAACCACGAATCTATCATTTGACACAGTGCAGAGACCGGCATTTTTGGAGTTGTTTTCCTATGCTGATATCGCAATAGAAATACATCCATCCAATTATTACGAAAAACTAGTCAAGGATACATGCGATTACAAACGAATGGAGTTGTTTCAAATATTTAATGCCAGCACATTATATTTTTGCTGTACCCTTGATGTATGGAATTACAACGGATTCTATTACATTGCGATATCTGCTCACTGGGTTGATGATGAATTACGGAGGCAATCTGCATTGTTAGCATGTAAAAAGTGTGTGGAAAATTTGGCATGTCTGGAGAATTTGTATCATTTGTATAGTGCAGCTATGACACAATATGGTATTGCTCCTACACAAATTGTTGCCTGCACAACGTTAAACATGCAAAACTATTTTGATGATTTTGGCGAATTGAATTTGGGAAAAGATGTATTTCAGAACACGTGCAATCCACAACTGAATGATGTTGCCGAAAAACTGACATTTTTATCAAATCCGGATGCGTTTCACGTTAATGCATTTATGTTAGATATAATAAAACTAAACAAAATATGGGGTGGCAACTTCTTTAGGAAGCTTAACAGTTGTGGAAAGTCCCTTCACAGTAGTTCAATGGAAAAGTAAGTACATCCTATTCTTCCGCGCTGGCCACAATTTAACACCAATTTTTTAAATCATTCCTATTTCAGGTGCTGCAATATTTGGCGCATATATATGTCAAAAGAACAAACAGATGTTGTAATGTCCTTCCTTGGTGAACCCTTGGTAAAGCCATGTCTCTACTCCGTGACATCTCTATATGCAGCCATAAAACAATTGTTGAACAGCAAAGAACAACTCAAAGACATCTCTAAATGCTTAAATGTTCCTTGTTTATCAAATCAAGAAATTGACTATCTACAAGAATTCTTGCTTGTGTATGAGCCAATGGCTATGGCATTTGAATTTTTAGATATGACACAAAACCACTATTACGGCTGTTTCTTACCTACACTGGTAACGATAAAATGGAAATTAATAAGACTTTATAACTCGAAAAAGCTGTGTCATTTGCAAGATGCATTGCAACAGCTAAGGGAGGACCTACAAATGGATTTTAAAGATTATTATAACTTGGATGGAAGCAAATCCGATTCAATTATGGCTGCACTCACATACCCGCCAGTTAAAACTCGTTTCCTTTCAGGACTTAAAGACAACATATATTGTCTAAGTTTTCATCCACGAAACATGTTGCTCAAATATGGCAAGGAATATCATAAAAGAGATGACAACTTTCATAATCAGTATACATCACTTGTGAATATATCATCAGCGGAATGTGAGGTTACTGAATTTTTTGATTTTGGTGATTCAACTGATTCTGGTTTGTATCATATTTTCAAAAATAAAACTTTAACTTTAAACATTTACTTTTAGCTGCCGAAAATGGAAACCTTCCACAATCATTGAAAATGGAAATTGATTCATATTTAGCAGATCCTGATGGTAGTTTAAAATCGTTACAAAAATATCCGACTGTAAGACGAATGTTCTATCGTTATAACACCTGTATACCATCACCATCGTCGGTTTCACGTATATTTCCCGTGACAGAATTGTTGCGAACCAGTTTAAGCTCTCCTTGGGAAGAGGAACAATTTGAAAATAATTTCTTCTACAGCCACTATTACGTCAACAAGAATCGCATGTAATTCCATATTATTGTAGGTATTTATGAAATAAATAACTCTAACAAAGCAACCAACCTTCTGATGAGGCATGATTTTTTTCTGAACCAGTATAATAGATGTTTTTAGCACAAATTATTGCTGATTTTAAACTTTATTTAATATTTAATAAAAAACTGACTGTAATCAAAACTCATTTCATATTATCACTTATAGTTGACGCTGAAGAGCTGAGAGATGTGAACATCTCGAAAAAAGAAATTGCGGAGTTAATGACTGAACTTTTAAGTAACTTAAATGAAGGCATACCATTTGATAGTATTGAGTTGGAGACCCCTCGTAAATTCATATTGAATTATCAAGAGGAACAACAAAATACAACACCAAACACATCGCCGGAAAAAATAAGCGAAAATGCGGAATGTGTAAGCCGACAATTACAATTTGAAGAGCAGGCATCAATTCAGGAGCCGCCACAGCAGCCACAAGAATCTATGCCGGAGTCATGTTCTATAATATCATCAAATAATGTTACACAACAAAATATGTCCTTCCATCCGGACGTTATGTCCACTCCTTCGACTACGCACAATGGGCAGAATATCGTAGAACAATCTCAAGAAAACGATGAAACCTTGGCAATGATTCCAGTGGCAACACCTAAAAAGAATGCCGACAACTCCCCTTCAAATACAGTATCCATTCCCGCCAACAACATAAGTACCCAAGTTGATGTAATTGCCGTACCTATACCTGGTCAACCAAATTGTTTTCAACTAGCAAGGGTTGTCAATTCGACAGATGAATTGATGGAGAGTGGAACAAAAGTAATTACCGGTTCGAAGTTTCTAAAGGAGAAATCGAAGGGAACTGCTGCGCGATATGATGTGCCATATGAAACAAATTACTCCGGAGAATACATCTCAATAAAGCGGCATGCCATTGCCGAGTACATAGATAAGTTTGAAAGCCTTAAACACGCGCAGGTCAATCAAATTTCAAGTACTACAACTGAATCTGAAACACCGTCAGATAAAGAATTCACAAAATATCAATATGATTTAATGCAACAACAAATGCGAATACACGTACAAATGCTAACGCAAACCTATATACAAGTGTATTGTCATCCCGAGCTGTGGAAGCTAGCATCGAAACCTAAAGAGATGCTTTTAGAGTTGCAGCAAAAGTCCCAAGATAATGCCAATTTCAAAATTTGGAATTTGGAAAAGGCAATAAATCTTATAAATAAATGGTCGCATGACTTGGATCAGGATACTGAAGAGAATAGAGCACTGATGCAGTTTCTTCACCGTGAAGTGGAATTGACGTAAGTTTTTACAGAATTTTAGATTTAATACCAACCATTTCTCAACAAGTTCTTTTTCCGTTGTCTCCTTTTAGAAATCACAATACTCGGCAGATTCCAAGATTCCATCCCCGTCTCTTGGATTGTTTTTTGGAATCTGATGTTTTCATTTACCCCGAATATCTGCCACGAATGCCGTTTACACCCAAGGTATTAACCATAGAACACTTCTCGCCGGTGGAATGCTACTTAATAGCCATGGGTCTGGAGAAACACGTAAATCTCATACGCCAAAGAAAAGAACGTATTTTTAAGAAATCTTCGGCTGAACGATTGGCATGCAAACGATTCACCAAAGATTTGTTACCAGGAAAAAATCATCGGCGTGTTTGGGACCACATTGTTCAAATGAGAAATGCTGAGTATTACAATCCCATCAAGGTAATTGGTTCAGTACACTGTTTTTGAATCGTGAGTAAATAAGGGTATCTTCCTTAGTATTACTTTGAACACCAGAGGGCACCACCTGTAGAGTATACACCTATAATTGGCTTTGAAAACAATACCGTGCCCTTGCCCAAAGATCGGTTTTCTGAATTGCCACTAGTATTTCAACAATATTTGCAAAAGGTAAGAAGCTTTAATGTCATTTCTTTTTTATATTGTAACAAAAAGTAGCATTAACACAATAGGTAGTTGTTTCTGAAATGAATGAAATATTTAGTTGTCTATTACTTTAAACTATTACTTAACCCTAATAATGGCCGACACGATCTCTGGGAATGAGACGTAACTCTGAGCCATGTTTTAAAAAGACATTTCCAGCCGTTTGTTGAGGGCTAATACCAATACCATCGTCAGTAATAATTGCACTGGTGGCAGCAGGAACTTTGAATTCCTCAGCGGCGAATTTCAGGACCGCTGTGAAGGGTGTAGCTTCGGGTACACTCAAAACTTTAAATGGCAATTTGGGATCCGAAGTTAAAGTAATCTTAAAAGTAACCTTGGACATGTTGGCTATTTGTGTCTGCTTGGCAGATTAACTATTCAATGACAGTACCTAAAATGTTAGTGACGTGGTCAGTAGAAAGTTTGTTGGTTTATAGATTATAGAAATTGTACTTACTATATATGCAGTTTTCAAAGGAACGCCACTAACTTATCTACTTAGTCGACTTTTTTCTTGCTAAAAGAAAACTGTTTTCCAATAAATGCAATACTTTTTTATTAGAAACGAACAAATGACTTGTTCAATATGTGCTTCGCCTCCAGTGTAATGTGTTTTAGCTTGACGTTACTGTGAATGAACATTTGATGTAGATGAGTTATCAATTCATCGTGCATTGTTGTGTTGTCATTCATGTACATTCCTTTTATAAATTCACAATAAACTATCGATAACTGGATTGATTGTTATTGTTTGTTTTTTTTTTGTTAATGCCAGAAAAACGCTCCTCCTGCGCCTCCGAAACCAAAAAGGAAACCCAAAAATCCAAACGTGACGGTGTCAGATAAATTCAGAAATTCATTTTTTGAATTTGTACGAGAAGCCGTAGGTGAGGACATTCTTACTGAGGAAGAGAATATTGATGAGACACCAGTTCAGACACATCCATGTGAATCGCAGACATTGTCGGAAAACAATACTCCAACTACACGAAAAAGGAATTTACCAAGCAACGACGCACCCAAAGCAAAAAGAAGAAGGCTTCCCCGTTCATTGACCATTAATGTAAACTATGTTTTTGGCAGTCCTCCAGCTACGAACCTGCCCTCAATACTTCCAAATACTTCAAGTGTTGCTGGTCTAAATAATACCACATTACTATCGTCCGCCAACAATACTAGCACAGGAAGTCTCTTGGACGCGACGTCGACAAATACAAACGTTGATCATATAAACCGAAGTTGTAATGCCAATAGCTCAACCTTGGATGTACCAGTTGTGACGTACAATTTTGATGTGACTACAAAAACACTTCAGCCGCAGTATGGTCAGATTTCAACAACATTTAGTCATCAGTCGGCTGATATAAATACTGCATCAATCGATACCGTAACGATCTCTTCCGATGATTCCATGCAAGGAATAAATCATGCAGCGGACACGACTGCATTAACTCAAGCCGCTGAAGATAACTCTCAAATACCAGCACCGGAAAATTCATCGACTGGCACAGGTCATGCTGAGCCAACACAATCTCCCACAACTACAATAGATAGAAGTCCTGAGGCAAACAACTCCACAGTTACAACATCCGGAGATCCAGCACAGTCTGCTACAAGTACAACACCAATAAACCCCACCACTGCCAAAAGTCCCCAGGGGTCCAAACGGGATACAACTTCAAATTCAGAAAGAGATAGGTGTTCGGACGCTTCACAATTAATTACATCTGTAACTACCCTTTCCAACGTAAAATCTATTAACACGACAAATAGACAACCTCAGCAGATAGACTTAGGAATAGTTTCGAAAAATTCCCAACCAAATGCAACATTCAGTGATGGCAACAAAGAAAATTTAAATACCACACTAAAAACAAAGCAGCAGTGTGGCAAATACCGGCGTAGAACTGTTATTCTATCACACATCACAAAGTTGAATAGGAGTATAACCCGAAAATCAATAGCCTATCGAGAAAAACGATCTATTAAACAACGTTGCGAAGATTTAATAACCGCCTACGGATTACATTTGGAGACGCTGCAGGTACGCCACAAACACTCACCAATTGTACAACATTTCTATCGAAGGTTTAAGGCTTTGGAATTGTACACAAACCTGCTAAAGGGCTTGAAAATGATTTGCAACAAGAGTGCCAGTAACAACAATGGAGGAAACTCCAGTCCCAGTGGCTTAAAACGTTCCCGCAATTCAAATGCCGAAGATGAGAGCAGTCCATCAACTCAAAGAATGGCTAGAAAAATTAATCGGCAGGAGGAGAACTTCAGACACATGTTACTGCCTGATACTCCAGAGGAAGCTAATCGTAAAGATGCAAGTAAGAGAATGAACAACAATTTCTCTGATTTCTCCTTAACTTAATTCATTTTTCTTTGCAGTTTATGCATTTAATTTTTATGAGAAAGTGGAGGAAGCATTCAGGGCATCCAACAGGGCAGATGATTGCAAAAAGTTTAACACTATTTTAAAAACATTTGATCCCAAAAAGGACAAAGTATCGGACTTATATTATGTAAGTATGTTCTAGGTTCTATTTGATTTACCTCTAATCGTTTTGCTTTGTGTAGAAATTGGAAAAACTGTTTTTGCCAGACCATCCAGAATTGGCACAAGTATTCCTGACATTTCTCTTGCCGTCCGAGGCGGCAGAAATTGGAAAATTTTTTGAACACTTTATGATAACTAATATGACAACATTCATCAACAAATTGAACATCTACTTCAACAAACAACCTGCCCAAATTCGCAAAATATACAATTGCCTCAATGAATTAGCTGATGATCCGGACGTGACTATGAAGAAGATTGAGTCGAAAATCATACCCCTCCTAAAGGGTAATCAATTCCTAATAGACTGGTTTATGCAACAGTTTCCCAAAAGCACTCCTCCCGAGAGGTAAGTTTATAAATTTTATTTTCGGAGACACAATTTCATTGAAAACTATTTTTAGATTATTTTCGACACCGGAGCATATATTGAATGTTAAAGAACAGCAATCGAATCGTCCAGGTGAACATGTAGAGACAATTACGGACATGGATTCAAGCGTAAATGATACTCAAAACCAGGCGCCCACTTGTCAGTTAAGGGTATGTATGTCAAAATAAATAAACAATATTTTCTATTGACAATTTGTAACTCATATTTTGCAGTACATTAATGGACGTATTTTTTATGGATCTAAGATGTTACTGCCCGCCAAATTGTCCTTTATGGCTGTGTCATACAAAGACAATCGAACGTCTACACCACCTGCACAACCCTCTCAGACTCAGATTACTGGGTGTGTCCACGCTATTAAGGACCACGGCGAAAAACGTTTGCAATCTACATCGGAGCTGGCAAACGTTGCAGCCAACACTGAGTCTACCGATGAACAGGACAAATCTGAAGAGGAAGATGTATCGAAGGTTCTTGTAATCGATACTACAGCCGAAGAAGATGATAGTTGTTCATCGTTTGAACCTTGTGATGAGAATACTCTGAAAGCACATGCTTTGCGACTGAATCCGTCATATTATGGCTCCACTTGTTATTCGGCAAGTGCAACGAGTACACCCAATTTAAATAGTAATTTCCAAGGTCATCATCCCAACGCTAAAAAGGTATCATTGAATTTCAATGAGGAAGCTTCCACTGCGGGCAATACACCAGCCACCGGAAAAACATCGCCTCGCAAAAATCAAGGACATCAATCATTAAATTCACCTTCGTCCACTGCAACCTCTTGTCAGTCACATGCAAATGTCCGTGAAAAACGAAAATCTCCGAGTAAGAAAACAAAATCTCCGCTGATACAAGGCACCGGCAGAGCAGTTCGGTCGTTCGGCAACCAACCCATGGTTGTCATACATGAAAATAATTCAGCCATACAGTGTGCAAAACGTTTAAAATCCATGGTTGAAACGCCATCGGATGAGCAAAACTTGAATGAAGACACCGTTGTTGATACCAAGGAACACATAAATATTGTGGCCAGAACCAAAACTAGTATGAAAAGTTCGTCTTCGGTGGCGAACAGCGGTGCTGTAACTTCCACCACCACTACGCCTTCCTCAACGTTCATCCCAAATGCCAATACCAATGTCAAACAAGAACATTCGGACGATTTAGAATTTCTACCAGAACACGCCTCAATCACACGAAGTCCTTTCCCAACACTTAAAATGGACACCGATTCCAATGAAGAAGATGCAGCTCCAGCCAGAAATGCCTCAGCATCCAACATTTGTAGCGATGAAGACTGTAAAATTGATATTGTTGCGAATTTGGTTACGGAACCCACTGAAGACACAAACGAAATTCCCCGTCCAGTGCCACTACCATTAAATGCAGCTTGGACTAGAGATGAGGATAAAGTAATTTTAATTGAAATGAAGTTGGGCTCAACAAATCGGGAAGAACTATACCGACGTATTGCAACAAAGCTGCCAAGACGGACTTTATTCGAAATAACGGCCAGACATCAATTCCTTGTGGATTTTCTGGCAAAGCTACAAGGCAAATAGATTTTATGTTATATGTTTTATTTAAGTTAGCTTTAGTTTACTACAGCTGTATATAGTTATTGTTAAAATGTTTTTAATTTTAATAAATTACAAGACATTGAAGTGTTTTTCCCCAAAAAGGAAAGTGTTCTCAGAGAGGCAAAGAAGGGAATGATAGACTTTATCTTATCTGATGAGAATCGGTCAATAATGGAAGTCATTGTATATTTTATTGAATGTATTTTTTTTTTAATTTTCCTTACACTCTAAAAACTTTGGTTCTTATTTCAAATATGAGTATTACTTATACATTTTTATTGGAATTGGCATTTAATTTTACGGATGAAATGCTCATTATTTCATCATCTCCCACCTCATTGATTTCATCGTCTTCATCCTCAGCATCGTCGTTGACAATGTCATCTAAATTTGGGGTCTTAATACGATTTCGTATAATTATATCACGTTCGGCTGGTGTTTGCAAATGCAATGGGTTGGTAACAATTTCACAACCATCCATATCACGTCCTTGCAGACCAAGTGTCAGATTGACTTTGGATTGATGGCCACTAGTTATTTCGCCGGTACCGGATGATAACTGTCCTCCACTTACTGTACGTGCAGCGTTGGCCGGTGGTGGCTTCAAGCGCGATGGGTCAAGCAGAGAAGGCATTTTTGTAGATTTTTGGGTGTACGGGCAGGAGAACTTTTCCGTGAGTTATTAAATGATTTTAATTGTTTCGCCCTATAGAAATGATAAATAGTCTTAATGAGTCCTTGTGGGAAATTTGAAGATACTTACGCTTCTATTAGTTCAGCAAAAGCCGGTAATATGCTTCATACTCTTCACTGCCGAATTCATTGGGATCGTGGCGGGCATGTTCATACATATCACAAAATTGGTGTATCATTCTTTGTCCGGTGCCATTGAGACATGAAGACAGAGTCGTAAGTAAGAAAGCCCTTAAGTTTTCGTGGGCATGACGAACGGCACCATCACTTTTGGCGATTTCTCGTTCTGTTTGGAAAAAAGAGAATTATGAATAAAGAACGATAAACAAACTAGACAGTTTACCTAATATTTTGATATCATCTACCGCCTGCATGCGATAGTAATATGGTGGCAAAGGTTTATCCTTCTGCAGTATGTACTTATCGTCATTCCACAGTAACTTCGGTTCGACTTGTATCTTCTGTATGCAATCCAAACGTCGTTCAATTTCCTTCTGAGGGCCTAAAACACACAAATCTCACTTTAGCTGGATACCAAATCAAGAATTTGAACGTTTGCATTACCTTTTTAGCATCGTTACCAACTGGGACATGAGGACCACGACGGCTTCTCAGTGTAAAACGCATTATTTGTCTTTTGGCGAAGATGAACAACATTACAAATGTCAGAACACCACCGCCTATGATAATAATTATCATAACACCCGATAATTGCTCCATGTTTGGTTTTGTAAATTGATACTTTTTCTGAATTAAACTGGATTGCAGAAGTTTTTTATGCTAAGACCGTGTAGTGGTCTCAATCTGTTCAACCTCTTTTAGCTCTTCCAAAAAGAATTGATATGCTTACTTTGTTTGACAATTATTTAAAAGTATTTTCCATTTTCACAAGAGAAAAACAAATATCTTGTTTGACTTTTTGGAAAACCTTTCCCTTTTTCCATGGCCCAACAACATCTGATAAAAAGGAAGTAATTGTGAATGAATGTTCAGTGCAAACAAAAAGTAAACAAAGAGGGTAGAGTAAATTGATAACACAACCAACAGCCTGAAACACCAACAGCTTAAGGCCTATTTAAACTACACTTCATTTTAAAAAGTGGTCCATCTTTTTAAAAGGGTAATGCTTAAAATATTGCGAATAAATTACTGAACGCTTTTTAATTGTCTTTGATCGAAGAAAAAATAATCAGACAGATCTAATGTCAACTAATCAGTTGTGAATGATTTTCCTTGCCAACTCACCATTGTGAATTAACGAGGATTGATTGTAGAGCTCTAGCACGTCATCCTTAGTAAATGTTTTGATTTCTTCCTGCCAGGCCGAAAAGTTGCCAGAAATAAGAGAATAATGAAACTTAGTACGAACATTAATCAATTATGGAATAAACGACGAACCAATATCGATGAAAACTGGTATACCTATTTGTTTTTTGCGGTCCTGCGTTTCGTCCTGGTTTTCATACAGACGGGCTATGTCCACCCAGATGAGTTTTTCCAGTCAATTGAGGTCATGAATGGTAAAATGGGAATTGTTATTTATAAAATGTATAAATTAATGGCATAATATTTGCAGGTGATCACTTTCGCATTGAACATGTCCGGACATGGGAATTTAACAATACAATGCCGGTGCGTAGCATTACTTTACCCTTTCTGCTGCTGAGAGTTCCATGGAGTTTCCTTGAGTTTGCAGCCCTTTATTTGAGGGAGTACTTAGCATAGAAATACTGTGCAGCTATACTATTTGGTTTTTCCACGTTTGATATACTGCGCCATATCATTTGTCAATGATTGGGCTCTGTATCGGGTGTGCATGCTGTATAGTCTTCGTTTTGAAATACGTCTACTGGCATTGGGCAGTAGCTGGGTAATGCTGGTATTTGGCACCCACACCTTCTCCAACACCATAGAATGGCATTGTGTTCTGTGCTGTTATATCTGGTGGCCGAATGTATGATCACCACCAACACCATTGTGTACAAGAAGGAAATACTCGACGAGAAATATGACAAGGCAGCCTCAATTGGAGAACGTGTAAAGATATGGAAACTGAAGAATGCTTTGCCAACCCACAATTTCAATAAGATCTTTGCCATGTCAAGTTTATGTGTTATCGGGGTGTTTAATCGCCCACATTTTATTGTTTGGAGCACCCATGGTTTTCTATTGGCTTCTACGTGGAATGGGTACCAAAAGTGTAACCTTTACCGACTTCCATTTACGTATGCTGTTGTTTTGTGTAAGTGCCATACCAGCCATGCTGTTCTTTGTTCTTTGCGATTCACTGTACTATAAATATTTGACATCTGGAGAAATTATGACCAAGACCATAAGCATAGATAATTTTGTATTTACACCCTGGAACTTTGTCAAGTATAATTTAGATCCCAAGAAGACATCAGAGCATGGCTTGCATCCAAAGTATATACATTGCTGGTAAATGTTCCCTTGCTTTATGGCATTTGGGAGTAATTGCCATGGTTTCCTTTGCCCAATAATGATACGATTCTTCAAAGCAGAATACCAGGGTTTGCCAAGGGCACAAAGTATTGTAGGTCTAATGTCGGCATCGATTTTTGTACCATTATTCTTTTTGTCGTTGATCAATCATCAGGAGCCTAGATTTCTCATACCCCTAACATTTCCCATAATTTTGTTGCATGGACCCAAACTTGTGACTGGCTTCTGCGCCCACTATCCGTTTCGTGTGGAAAATCCATGGCTGAGATTAGCTATGACAAATTCCTGTGTACGAAATCCTCTGCCATGTATGTCATGAAAATATGGTACTTTGCCAACATTGCTTTAACAGTTTTCTTTGGTTTTATGCACCAGGCGGGCGTCTTTCCCATGGCCCCAACACTTTGAACAACAAATGAAACTTAAGGCCCCCGATCAGCATATACATTTAATACCTCCCATACGTATATGTTTCCAATGTCCCTTGTAAACATTCCCAGTACACAAATGGTGCACTACAATACCCAAACTGGTCAAAGATATAAAAAGCGTAAAGATTTCTACCTCTATGAATACGGTGGCCTGGACATGCCCCAACTAATGTCTCGCATACGGCTCATCATGTCTCATTGTGAGCTGAAAAAAGAAACCAGAAGCTAAGATATCGTTTATTCTTGGCCATTCCATCGTCACTAAGTGATGATCTCAATTTGGCTTTGGTCCAAAGCAATGCCACTTATATGAACTATGAATTGAGACATGTTTTCTATCCGCATGTATCGACAGAAGCTTTACCACAATTTCTGGGAAGACATCCTGGTATTGTTGATCCACCCCATTGGTCGGATGACGACTTGAAAGGTACCTGTCTATTGGAACAGGAACCCGAGTTAAGTTTTAGCTATGCCAGCAAACAATTATCGTCGTTCATCCATCAATTCGGCTTGGCTTTGTACGAATTTGAATTAAAACGACAATATGCCGAAAAACAAAAAGACCCTGACCAAGACAAAATGTTATACATAACAAGAACGATTGCTATTATAGATTGTTATTTATTACAGCTAGTCCTTAAATGAACCAAAGATATTCTGTTTTGAATAGTAATACTCGAAATGAATGTTTAGTTTAAATCACTTTCTACATTCCTGCAAATGAACAAATCAACTCTATACTTAAAATTCTTATAATTTTTACATTTGTGTATATATATTTTAAGAAAGAATAAATGCTTTTATAATGATGGAATCGATAAGAAATAAAATCGCATTTTAAAGCAATTGATTTTTATTCTCAATACATTTAGGAAATGATTTCAATAAAATGGGCGTTCTTCCCTGAATGGAAAAATTTGGGTGAGCACAAGGGAGTCTCACATACCACTGATCCATATCTCTCAAGACCTTACCTTTTGAACCATTAACCAAATGAAGATATTTTTATATATTTGAAAGATTTTTTTTAGTTTATTCACGCTTAAAGTAGTTGTTCTTTTTTCATAGTTTGATTACCTTGTTGTTTTATCTTTAGGCTTTAAATACAAGTAAATTTTATAGGTTTTGTTGTAATTTTAAAGTAGTTTAGGCATTTGTTTTGAGATTGAAATGAGCATAAATGTTCTATTGTGGCTGATTTAGTTTAGTTTTCATTTATATAAGGATAACATTTTACTAGGAATTGTGTGGGTTAGGTCTATTATTTTGTTTTTCCACAACTTAATTCTATACATATTTAAAGTTTAAAATTTGGAGTTATTTTTATTTAAATTTTTGTAACGTATATTATTTTGTTAAACTGATTTGATTTTTCAATGCTAATAAAACGCTATTTAATTTAATTAAAATTATTAAATGAAAAATATAGTTATTTACTAAATGTTATTTCTTCTTCTAACCGTTACTATAATAAAAAAGTGTTAACGATTTTGTGTTTCTGCTTTCTAGTAATTATAATAATAATAATAATAATTTTAGAGCAAAATGTTAATGAAAAAACGTTTGTACCCTTTTCTCTAAAATTTAAAATATATTTGTTTTTGTTTATTTTTTTATTTAATTATATATGATGTGTATATATTTCTATGTAAAGTTAAAGAGTTCATAAAGTCCTATCAATATGTTAAGGTTTAAAGACTTGTTAGTTTTATTATTAGTTATTTTTAAACATACCTTTTTTATTTAGAGAAATATTTAGTTGACTAAATATTTAAATGCTCTTAAATTATATATTGTTTAGGTACTAATGCGCCGAGTTTAATATGCTTGTTTATTCATATTTATTAAATATTAATAGTTTATATTAAGTAATATAGCTTTGCTACGTAGTATGAAGAAATATTTATTTTTTTATATTTGTATAGCGATTTCTTATTCTGTTTTCATAAAGTAATCATAAAATATATTATTTGGTTTGTTTTAAGTAGCACTAATGAGAGAACATGTATTTTTGGTTATTAGCTAGAAACTGGCAATATCATTTTAAACAACACTGACAGTTTAAAACAAATTTTCAATCTGAAAAATATTCAAGATAAAATTTGTTGAAAATGTCATTGTCTATTGACAACCATTTGCTGCCAACCAACTGAGCTGGATGTTTTGCTTTGATATACAATCGTAGATAAAACATCGTTCTTAGCGCTCACGTTTTTCTATTTTATGGCTTTTGGGAAATTCATTTTCATTAAAATTCTATGCGATTCAAACATGTTTTCTTATATATAATTTATTAATAATATATTATTTGATACTTAAGAATAATTATGCTAGAAAAGATTTAAATTTGTCTAACCTCTTAAGGTTTGCTGCAAGGAGATTTCCAGTGCTACATTAAATCGAGCAGTAGAAAAGTATTTGAGAATATATAATGTTGTAATTTTTATGAAACAAAACGATACTGGTTACAGCTGCCCTCTTTTAAATTTTCTTTAATCGCATTTACCTCAAGAATAAAACAAAATATGTTTTCAGTTATTACTTTTGCCATCGTATTATTCTGTAAACATTTCTTCGCATTTAATTCTCATCTTCCGTGTCCATAAATGTAGATGAAGTATTCTTTTCTCGGTATAGTAGAAGTATATGAAATATATCATAAGGATTTTGTAGCACCGTGGTTTTGTTAAAGGGATATCAAAACATCATAGCATGTATTCTATCATTCAGATTGTCTTAAATTGTAATTAGGATATTTGTTCAAGCTATCGTTCGATAAAAATGTAAATTCCAAGTTCAATTTACCATGGCAAAGCAATTTCTCATGGCAAATCGTTTAGAAACCACAGAAATGTAAAAGAAGAGTTGTATTTTGTTTTACAATTATTAGATGCATATTATTATTATTAATATTAATTTGTTCTTATTTAAATATTTCTATGTTATTTTGGTACTTGAAGACTCCTAGCATTTCTTTGCTGCTATTGTTATGACATTTAAAAAAGGGGAAAAAAAACTAATTCAATACATTTATACTATTAATTTTTAAATTTCGTAATTTCATTTTTTTTGTTGGGGGTTGTACGATACCCCCCACTTTTACAGCTCGAATAATGCAGGGGCAAACATTATTAGCGAGCTTTGATTTTTACAATTTTTAATTTGTGATATTTTTTGTTTTCAAAATAAAAAAATATGTGTATTTGATTGTAATTCCAAAAAGTTTTTTTAGAAAAGTAAATAAGATTGGAGTTTTAGAAGACGTTTTAGAGAATCAAAATAGTTGTTAAAGCATATGTTATTGTGTGGAGAGTTAAAATATTGGAAGATCCTTTGAAAAATGCAATATTTTTGTAACATTTTTTTTATTGAAAGAAAAACATTTAATTTTGTGAATAATAGGAATGCATTGATTTTAATATATTCTTACAACTAATTTTTATTATTCTTTTTTGATAAAACTGACTCTTGCAACGAAAAAGAGTCTATAGAGGTAAATTAGAAGTGATTTGAAAATCAGAACTCTGGAGAAAGCTTTTCATATAGTGTTGATGTGACGATTTAAAGGCAAATTTTAATTGGGTATGGATATGCAATGTTGATGTCAGGAAATATATGGGAGAGGAAGATAGCAAATTTGAATGAAAATGGCGTCATAGATGTTTGTTGGAAATTAGAAGGTATTATTCGATATAAAGTACTATTTAATAGAAATATTACAATTTTGGTGTATTATTTTTTACAGGATAGTCTGGAAAAATATTTCGAAAGAAATTATCCATGTCTTTATAAAATATTTCCAAGAAACATATTAATTTTACTAAAAGTTTAAGCCATTGATTTAAAAATTTTTAGTTTTATCTTTTGGAAATTAACATTCATAGTAATGATTAAACATTTCAAATTACGAAATTGTAATGAAATTTAAAACTTATAGGATATATTTTTGGAAAACTTGTAAGTAAACTTCCCAAGAGTTCTACAAAGGAAAGTGCACATTTTTCAAAGAAAATGTTGGTGGGAAATACTCAAGACTTGATAAAAAAAACCACTCGAATGCGTTTTGAAGACAACGTTTATGATATTCTATCGTTAAGATTTTTATTATATTACTTTTTTTGTTGTAATGACATGGCCAGGAAAGATGCCTGGCTTCGCTTTAGTGTTTGCTGTTTTATTATTTGTTTTTCATTTGATTTGGTCTAAAGTAATTGTTTCGCCTTTCCCTTCTTTTTCTTTTTTACTGCAAAGTATCCTCAATTAAAATCTCCTTTTACCAAATACTATCAAATTAAAATTATTCCTTTTTAAATTCGTTAAAGTTTTAAGGTTTTTCTTTTACCATAAACTAATATTGCTTAAGATTGTTGGTTGGTAGTTGATATGTAACTGAAATCTATTTTTTATACCAAATTATTGGAAACATAGCAGAAAAACAAACTCAAACTGAATTGAAAATACAAAGTACAAACGAAAAATAGAAGAAGAAGAAGAAACGTAAGGATTTTTGTATTTGTTTTTCAAAAAAATTTATTTAAATATTTCTATTCAATAACTTAATTAAATTCAATAATTATTGCTCTGTCTTTTTGTTTCAAGAAAACTTTACACAAATTACACTACATTGTAGGAAGAAGAATATAGAGATAGCTGGGGAGGAGGAGGAGAACTTTTTTTTAAACTAAATATTTAAAAATATAAATATTTCAATAAGTATAACAATATCATTTTAGGAGTAATCATCATTCACATGCTTGCATTCATCACGTTGTCGTCCTAAACGTGAACAGTCCGTTTTGGAGAGGGGGTTCCGGATGTGACTGTTGAACCCAGTTAGCCGTTTTCTAGATGCCATTCAGTCAGAAGAATTGTTGTTGTTCTTGGTTTTGTTGCTGTTAACAAGTTGCGCTCACCTTATTCGCTTATATATGATGTCATTGTTGTCACTGCCATTTATGTGGGCACAATGTAATCGGGATTCGTAAGAGAAGCCCACAAATTCCGTTTGATCCAAGTTCATCATGAAAACTTTGTCTGTGGGCGTTAGATCGGTCTTTTCCGAGGTGAATTGCTTGTCGAAATTCGAAACGTCTTTGCGGTGTTTCTGTGAAAATCAAAGGGTCAAATGGGGAAGTCTTATTATTTATCAGAGACTTACTATTTTTGGTTTAAATGGTGGCTGCACTTCACGATTCTCAATCTTTTCCCAATCAATGCGCCTGAAGAAGGGATGTAAGCGTACGTCCTCTTCGCCTGTTGGGCCACAGCCCAAACGTTTACTGGGTTGTTTAGTTAGAAACTGCAAAGAGAGAGAGAGAGAGAGTGAAGAATATTTAAAATCGTTTAAAAATAGCCAAAAAGTTTGAATACTTACACCTTTACAGGCCTCCTTAGCCTCTTTGCTTAAACTCTTGGGATATGATACATTATGGTCTGTAATGGCTGCAAATAATTCTCCTCATCCTCGCCGTCGAAAGGCGGTTGGCCTACTAGCATTTCATACAAAAGGACACCATAGGCCCACCAGTCAACAGATTTCCATAAGGTTGATAAAGTATGATCTGCAAGAAAAGAAAATGAGATTTGTAAGGAAATTACTTTAAATAATTAACCTAAATATTTAATATTTTTCAAAATTGCTTGTCAAAGTATCCAATTTCGATTATTAATAGAAATTTAGGATGGAATTTCGAATAAAAAATTGCCCATTTGTTAAATTAAATCCCAAATTTAAATTGAGCGGTAAATAACAATTTTCCTTTGAGGCTTACAAATTTGGGGAATTCGAATTCCAGTTTTTAAATTTCAATTTATTTTTTTATTGAATTTGTTCAAAATAACTATCCATTTTATACTAAATCCCATTGTTGTCATCATAATATTCCTTCTAACTCACCTCAGGCGCAATATAATCCGGTGTACCGCAAAATGTTTTTGTTGTCTTATCGCCAATAATATTTTCTTTGCACATACCGAAATCGGCAATTTTCACATGACCATCGGAATCCAATAAAACATTGTCCAACTTAAGATCTCTATACAAAATGCCTTTGGTATGCAAGAAGAATAGGCCAGCGGCAATTTCGGCAGCATAAAAACTAAACACACACACAGAGGCAGACAAATATTAAAATTTGCTTAGAATAAGGAGAATATCTACTTACACAGCAACAGGCTCTTTAATTTACCAAATTGTTGTATTTGAAACATTAAATCACCGCCATTGACATACTCCATGACAAAAAACAGGCGATCCATTGTCTGGAAGCAGGAATGTAATTGTACCAAAAATGGTGGTTTCTCTTGCAGGGCCAGGACACGTTTCTCAATCATGGTGCACTCGACATCATCGTCCTGGATGATGACATCCTTTTTGAGTATTTTAATGGCATACAGCTCTTCGGTGCCTTTGCGTTCGGCCAATAGAACCTGAACAAAATTTGTTATGGTATTTAATGTAAACGTAAAATGAAAGAAAGAGAGAGGGAGAGAGAGTGTGTGTGTCTCATACCTTGCCAAATGACCCCTTGCCCAGCACTTTAATAAAATTAAAGTCACTGGCTCTTATCATATCTTTGGTCTGACTTTGGCTATTGGTTTCGGAACGCATTACCAAAGGTTTCTTCTGTGATGATTTCTGTAAGTTAAAAAAAAGGAAACCTAATTGGAGAATTATTCTCTTATCCGAAGAGGAAATGTTACTTACTCTCATCTGAGATTTAAGTTTAAGCAAATCTTGTGTGGCATCAGCACATGGCACATTGTAATATTCCCCTCTTCCTGGGTAAGCAGTTTGAACCAGCCATTGGCGGGATTCTAGAGAACGGAAAATTGTAAATAAAAGCTTAAAATGAATGAGATTATCTACCTTAATTATTTCTGAGATTCCAAATGATAGGGCGCCCATGAAATCATTGCGCGAAGTACGATCCCAATCCCAGACCTCTATGAGAACTCGTCGATCTTTGTCTTCGGCTTTAAGTTCACTGAAAAGGAATTCAAGTTACTCTTCTATGATAGCTTTACTCTTTTGTCAAAACATTCTTATTAAAATAATTTTTTTTTGAAAAATTCCCTTTACGACGTCGAGAAAAATCGCAAAAAATAGCAGATTCTTACAGGTTCTGCAACATGGCAATTATTTACATTTTCTATGTTTTCATTGAGTTCTCAAAACTGTAATGGACGTCAAAAATATTGTCCTTAAAAATAAAAACCTCTTCTCAATTGAATATATTTCCACTTGGGTATGTTTCCCATATTGTTTATTCTTCTTCTTTTTATCTACTTACTATGTAATGGTTTCATTCCACACCGGGTTTAGGCATGCCTTAATCGTACGCGTTTTCTTCTTGCACTTCTCATGTTCATCGGGAATAAGTTTGACCTTAACATAAGGATCACTTAGACCATTTGGATCCATGGGAATGAGATTTCGACCTTCTTTAACTGGAAATTACAAAAAAACATCTTTAAGTCATTTCTTTACAAAAATATTTCTATATTTTCAAGTTTTAAATCCATTTTAAACTGCCATTGAAAAACAGAGAGCGAGAGCTCCCCGGTGGAACATTTCAAATATGTTTCCTGCTCACCATGTTCGTTTATTTATTAATAGTCTTAGTATTGCCGCAAGCAGTGTTGGGTGGCATATCGACAATGAAGTTGGCTTTATGGTGCCCAACCCCCCTGACAAATGGGGAATTTCCATGTGATTGGGAGGAACGGAGAGAGGGAGCTGGCGGTATGTATTTAATATGCCATCTATTTTGTATTTTTTCCTGTCCATAGTTATGGAGAATATTATCGTGTGTTAGATTTGTTGTGATTTTCATTTCAAGCGGAAATATTTTTATTTTTGTACTTCAAAAGTTTTTTGCTTTTTTTGGTTCATCAAAGGCAAGTTCTTTAATGAGGAGAAAATGACGACCGGAGGGGGTCTTATTATAGATTTCTTACGAGGAGGAAAGTAAGGAAAATTATGATATCTTATAGATCTTAAGGCTGAAAATTATTGTTGTTGTTGTAGCAGTAGTACATGTAAGTGTTTGCGTTCAGCACACCAGTTCCTAAACGTATGAGTGATTTCATAAATTTCTTATATTTAATATCACTCATACGCAGACTTTTCATACAAACGACTGGGGCCCAAGGAACTAGATGAGCTCGACAGAACCAGATTGGCTCAACTCCACTTGGAATTTTACAAATTAGTATAAACATCCGCAATAGTTGATACAATAAAACATTAGCAATTTCTCAGCAAAGCTCCTGAACTTGTTCCCATTGACCCATTATCGTCACCATCATGTCATCCATAATTACCGCATTTTTCGAATTTCAAACCCATTTTCCATTTTGTTTTGGCATTCTTTTTTTTCAACTACTTACTCATCACGGTTAAGGTGTTGTCTTTGACACCCAATTCCAGAAAAATGCGTCCACGTCGCTCAGTGTGATCACATCCGCATAAGCTGGGCACGTTCTCCTTGCAACGTGCATGCACGTTCATGTCACATGCTGTTCAAGGTAAACAAAAACATTTGTTTAACCCAAACAACAACCGCAATGGAAGATAACAAAAAAAAAAAAAATAAAGAACAACAACAAATTATTCTATTTATCCTCAACAAAAACACACAACAGGGTATTGTGTTGTTGTTTTTTGTTATTATGTTTTATTATTTTTTTTTCAATGGGAATGGGGTATTTGTTGCAACTGGTTGTTAAAGGTGGTGGTGGTGGGTGGATTTAGTTTGGTGGGGGATGATTAGTAAAGAGACAGTGAAAGTATATTTAGTTAGCTAGATTTGGTTTAAAATAAAAGGACATTAGACCAACACTCATAGACACACACACACACGCAGCACATACATACACACCCCCACACAATGGTATTATGGCATGATTTGGTTATGAGGACATAACACACACACTCACACTCAATTGTTAGAAAAATGAACCCATTTAAAGCAATTGAAACCGGAAACAAATATTTAAGAAAACAAGAATAAAAAACACATACTTACCTGTTGTCGCCAGGAAGTCAAAGGACCTTCTTGAGCTCAAAAAATAAATTTAGTTTCATTCCATGATTTCCGAAAGGGGAAATTTGAAATTGATTGAAAACATGTTGGCCATTCTCCAGCAACACACAAGGTCAGTCATTAAGGACATGTGAAGTGTATTAAATAAACATTGACTTAGTCCTTCTTTCAATGACAATGGTCAATGGTTGGTAGTTTTTCTAGGCAATCTTTTGGCAATATTAACAAAACAAGTTATCTTAAGTACGGTCAACTGGCTGAGGGAGAGCCTTGTGTGTGTGTCCTGCTTTGTTCACATATCCAAAGTTTATTAGGTCTTTTAGTGCCGGACACACAGACACACATATCCACACACGCTCACACATTATGTTCGAATTGAATGTGGCAAAATCAATTTTCACACGAATAAACCTACAAAATTATTGACCGTAAAAGTGTAAACATGTTCCACTTTTAATAAACATCTACGACTAGGTGTAATTTTCCAAGTTCCCCCATCTCTCCTCTCTCTTTCCCTCTCTCTTCGTCGTGTGTGTATGAGTGAGTGTCATAATGTAGCTATTTTATAGATTCAAAGACCTAACACACAACTGTAAAAAGTTTTTTTTTTTTTAAAGGGACATCACATGGCTTCATCTGTTAGGATTTCACACTTAGCTTCAAATGAAAGGATATATTTTTATACCCACACACATACACACACAGATCTTTTATGTTGCCATGTATATATGCTTAGAATATAAAAAGTTTATTCCTGACAAAGTCAAAGTTTATTCTCTAATCGTTTAATAGATTTTTCGAAAGTGAAAAAAGAGGTTATTTGCTTAAAGGCCGAGGTTAAATATTTGAGAGACTATTGACATTCTTGGGAGACGAAAAGAAAGGGATAAATTGGGGTTAAATGATTGAGTATTTTATGAGAAAATTTTGGTGTTTTTCCACAAGGAGTCTAAGAAGTTTTCTGTGAATAATCTCTTCCGAAATTTGGTGAAATATAAATACAATTTAGAATGGCCCTTTTTCTCTGCAAGGCTTAATGGAATGAAATTTCAAAGTAAATGCAAATTCCGACTAATTTTGGTCTTAAATTTTAAACAATTTACAGATTTTTTATATCCTACAGCACGATGTGCTGGGTATTATTATTTGGCCAAAAATTATGTAACACCTCGAAATATTGGTCCCCGACATAGGAAACAATATATGGATCTTCCTGTCTCGCCGAGCTGAGTCGACCTTGGACATTCCCACAAGACTCAGCACCATCGCACTCAGCACGCGCCACCCAAGATGGTTACAAAATGAGTTTCCTCGCTTCATTTCCAGCGCACAATGGCCACCAAAATCTCCGGATACCAATCCGTTGGACTACTGTGTCTAGAGTATTTTGGAAAGCAAGGTTGGCACTAAAAACTACCAAAGTGTCGGTCACCTCAAGCAAGCGTTTCGCGGGAATGGGTCAAAATACCGCAGAGCAACATTCGGGCAGCGTGTGACGGTTTCATTGGCCGCCAATTCGAACAAATCTAACTTGTTATAAATTTTATGCTATTTTCGACATTTTTGCTTTCATTCAATAAATTAAAAAAAAGGAAAAAATTATGGCGTTTGACTTTGTCGCAGCTTTTTTATCCCAACCTGTATGTAAGGCATATCTATATATTTTTATAAAAAAACTAATCAGATTTTTTTTATTTATTTTTTTTTTGAGAATTTCTGTTTCTATCCCCCACATTTTTAAATGTTTTTGAAAGTCCTCTTTGATATTGGTAATTATCACCTGTCTGTAAGCATTCCGCATTTCATAAATAAAAATAGTAATCCCTTTTTTTGAGTTCACCACATTTTTGTCATTAATAAAAATTCATTTTCCTTGTGGCCTTTTTGGAAATAAACGTTTTGCAGTGGGAAATGCTGGCATGTGTCTGTGTCTGTGTGTAAAACATTAATTGCGTGGTGTTTGGTGTACCGCTAACTGTAATGAAGTACATGCAATTGCAGTTATGACAATTTGCATGGGAGCGAGCGAATGTGTGCGTGTGTGTATGCGAGTAAGCATTTTTAATTATAACTGCGTTTTATCCATAAAATTAAAACAACAGCAACAACAACACCACGTTGACACACTCACACATGATTAAGCATAATATTATGAAGGATATGTATAGTGGAGTTCAGCCAAAGCCATGTGGGAGAGAGGGAGAAAGACACACACACGTATAGCGAGTCAGCTTTTAAAGACAGGTGGTTGGTGGTGTTGAGATTGAAAATTGCCACTGCCTGACGTTGTAGTTCGCACACAAATCCCGGCCATAAA